>NW_027199007.1:10000-15000 GCF_038502225.1 Cherax quadricarinatus
GAAGTAAATTGTTTGATTAATTCATCTTTGCCTTTCATTAGAACTTTTATTGTTTTATTGAAATTACTGTTAACGGTTTCTAAGGAATTCTTTTTGTGTCTATATATATATATATATATATATATATATATATATATATATATATATATATATATATATATATATATATATATATATATATATATATATATATATATATATATATATATATATATATATATATATATATATCGTGCCGAATATGTAAAACTATATATATATATATATATATATATATATATATATATATATATATATATATATATATATATATATATATATATATATATTATTTTATTATCACACTGGCCGATTCCCACCAAGGCAGGGTGGCCCGAAAAAGAAAAACTTTCACCATCATTCACTCCATCACTGTCTTGCCAGAAGGGTGCTTTACACTACAGTTTTTAAACTGCAACATTAACACCCCTCCTTCAGAGTGCAGGCACTGTACTTCCCATCTCCAGGACTCAAGTCCGGCCTGCCGGTTTCCCTGAACCCCTTCATAAATGTTACTTTGCTCACACTCCAACAGCACGTCAAGTATTAAAAACCATTTGTCTCCATTCACTCCTATCAAACACGCTCATGCATACCTGCTGGAAGTCCAAGCCCCTCGCACACAAAACCTCCTTTACCCCCTCTCTCCAACCTTTCCTAGGCCGACCCCTACCCCGCCTTCCTTCCACTACAGACTGATACACTCTTGAAGTCATTCTGTTTCGCTCCATTCTCTCTACATGTCCGAACCACCTCAACAACCCTTCCTCAGCCCTCTGGACAACAGTTTTGGTAATCCCGCACCTCCTCCTAACTTCCAAACTACGAATTCTCTGCATTATATTCACACCACACATTGCCCTCAGACATGACATCTCCACTGCCTCCAGCCTTCTCCTCGCTGCAACATTCATCACCCATGCTTCACACCCATATAAGAGCGTTGGTAAAACTATACTCTCATACATTCCCCTCTTTGCCTCCAAGGACAAAGTTCTTTGTCTCCACAGACTCCTAAGTGCACCACTCACTCTTTTTCCCTCATCAATTCTATGATTCACCTCATCTTTCATAGACCCATCCGCTGACACGTCCACTCCCAAATATCTGAATACATTCACCTCCTCCATACTCTCTCCCTCCAATCTGATATTCAATCTTTCATCACCTAATCTTTTTGTTATCCTCATAACCTTACTCTTTCCTGTATTCACCTTTAATTTTCTTCTTTTGCACACCCTACCAAATTCATCCACCAATCTCTGCAACTTCTCTTCAGAATCTCCCAAGAGCACAGTGTCATCAGCAAAGAGCAGCTGTGACAACTCCCACTTTGTGTGTGATTCTTTATCTTTTAACTCCACGCCTCTTGTCAAGACCCTCGCATTTACTTCTCTTACAACCCCATCTATAAATATATTAAACAACCACGGTGACATCACACATCCTTGTCTAAGGCCTACTTTTACTGGGAAATAATTTCCCTCTTTCCTACATACTCTAACTTGAGCCTCACTATCCTCGTAAAAACTCTTCACTGCTTTCAGTAACCTACCTCCTACACCATACACTTGCAACATCTGCCACATTGCCCCCCTATCCACCCTGTCATACGCCTTTTCCAAATCCATAAATGCCACAAAGACCTCTTTAGCCTTATCTAAATACTGTTCACTTATATGTTTCACTGTAAACACCTGGTCCACACACCCCCTACCTTTCCTAAAGCCTCCTTGTTCATCTGCTATCCTATTCTCCGTCTTACTCTTAATTCTTTCAATAATAACTCTACCATACACTTTACCAGGTATACTCAGCAGACTTATCCCCCTATAATTTTTGCACTCTCTTTTATCCCCTTTGCCTTTATACAAAGGAACTATGCATGCTCTCTGCCAATCCCTAGGTACCTTACCCTCTTCCATACATTTATTAAATAATTGCACCAACCACTCCAAAACTATATCCCCACCTGCTTTTAACATTTCTATCTTTATCCCATCAATCCCGGCTGCCTTACCCCCTTTCATTTTACCTACTGCCTCACGAACTTCCCCCACACTCACAACTGGCTCTTCCTCACTCCTACAAGATGTTATTCCTCCTTGCCCTATACACGAAATCACAGCTTCCCTATCTTCATCAACATTTAACAATTCCTCAAAATATTCCCTCCATCTTCCCAATACCTCTAACTCTCCATTTAATAACTCTCCTCTCCTATTTTTAACTGACAAATCCATTTGTTCTCTAGGCTTTCTTAACTTGTTAATCTCACTCCAAAACTTTTTCTTATTTTCAACAAAATTTGTTGATAACATCTCACCCACTCTCTCATTTGCTCTCTTTTTACATTGCTTCACCACTCTCTTAACCTCTCTCTTTTTCTCCATATACTCTTCCCTCCTTGCATCACTTCTACTTTGTAAAAACTTCTCATATGCTAACTTTTTCTCCCTTACTACTCTCTTTACATCATCATTCCACCAATCGCTCCTCTTCCCTCCCGCACCCACTTTCCTGTAACCACAAACTTCTGCTGAACACTCTAACACTACATTTTTAAACCTACCCCATACCTCTTCGACCCCATTGCCTATGCTCTCATTAGCCCATCTATCCTCCAATAGCTGTTTATATCTTACCCTAACTGCCTCCTCTTTTAGTTTATAAACCTTCACCTCTCTCTTCCCTGATGCTTCTATTCTCCTTGTATCCCATCTACCTTTTACTCTCAGTGTAGCTACAACTAGAAAGTGATCTGATATATCTGTGGCCCCTCTATAAACATGTACATCCTGAAGTCTACTCAACAGTCTTTTATCTACCAATACATAATCCAACAAACTACTGTCATTTCGCCCTACATCATATCTTGTATACTTATTTATCCTCTTTTTCTTAAAATATGTATTACCTATAACTAAACCCCTTTCTATACAAAGTTCAATCAAAGGGCTCCCATTATCATTTACACCTGGCACCCCAAACTTACCTACCACACCCTCTCTAAAAGTTTCTCCTACTTTAGCATTCAGGTCCCCTACCACAATTACTCTCTCACTTGGTTCAAAGGCTCCTATACATTCACTTAACATCTCCCAAAATCTCTCTCTCTCCTCTGCATTCCTCTCTTCTCCAGGTGCATACACGCTTATTATGACCCACTTCTCGCATCCAACCTTTACTTTAATCCACATAATTCTTGAATTTACACATTCATATTCTCTTTTCTCCTTCCATAACTGATCATTTAACATTACTGCTACCCCTTCCTTTGCTCTAACTCTCTCAGATACTCCAGATTTAATCCCATTTATTTCCCCCCACTGAAACTCTCCTACCCCCTTCAGCTTTGTTTCGCTTAGGGCCAGGACATCCAACTTCTTTTCATTCATAACATCAGCAATCATCTGTTTCTTGTCATCCGCACTACATCCACGCACATTTAAGCATCCCAGTTTTATAAAGTTTTTCTTCTTCTCTTTTTTAGTAAGTGTCTACAGGAGAAGGGGTTACTAGCCCATTGCTCCCGGCATTTTAGTCGCCTCATACGACACGCATGGCTTACGGAGGAAAGATTCTTTTCCACTTCCCCATGGACAATAGAAGAAATAAAGAAGAACAAGAACTATTTAGAAAAAGGAGAAAAACCTAGATGTATGTATATATATATGCATGTGCGTGTCTGTGAAGTGTGACCAAAGTGTTAGTAGGAGTAGCAAGATATCCCTGTTATCTAGCGTGTTTATGAGACAGAAAAAGAAACCAGCAATCCTACCATCATGCAAAACAGTTACAGGTTTCTGTTTCACAGTCATCTGGCAGGACGGTAGTACTTCCCTGGGTGGTTGCTGTCTACCAACCTACTACCTATATATATATATTTATATATATATATATATATATATATATATATATATATATATATATATATATATATATATATATATATATATATATATATATATATATATATATATATATATATATATATATATATATATATATATATATATATATATATATATATATATATATATATATATATATATATATATATATATATATATATATATATATATATATATATATGAGGGAAAAATGTGTGCAGCATTCTGGGCACGCGGTCCACCGCCGGGGAGCTAGACGACGTACTCAAGACGTAGCTCTGGGATGTTATCTGTGTTGTTCTATTCTCTATTGTATTTTTGTCAAATGTATTTTGCCTTTGAATAAAGCCTGTTATAATAAGGTTAGGTAAGTTTTCTAAGGTTCTTTTCGTACAAAATTATTAGATTTTTATATTAAAACAAATGAAAAAATATATCTTTAAGCGGGAAGAATGAAAAGTAATCAGGTTCAATAGAATAAATCAGATTTAATTCCCTGGATCAAGAACCCCTCACCAGCATCGAGAAGCCCTTCCCTGTGGAGCATTATAATAACAACATAAATAACATAAATAATTGTAATATAAATATTAAAGATAAGATAATGTAATAATAAAGAGATAATTATTGGATCAGCTTCTCACACGAGGCTGTGACGCTCACCTGATTGTTCCTCTTAGTTCATCACGTATTTACTAGTTCCTGAGTGGCGTTCAGAGTGTCTGGTTGTTACAGCCGGTACTTGAACAATTTTCGTACGTTAATCAAGTGTAATAACGCAGATTCACAATAAAAACCACAGGTTTTGTTAGTAAATAAGGTGGGAGGAGCTGCGGTGTACCTCCCTCCTGGCTCACTCTCACTCAACTGGCGGGAAAAACAACGCTTCTCTGCATATCTTTTAATGTACTGCTACAGTGTGTCAGCACCCTCCTTCACTACCCACTACATCACACATATTGCAACACTGTCAGCACATCACACATATTACAACACTGCCAGCGCATAAGAACATAAGAACATAAGAAAGGAGGAACACTGCAGCAGGCCTGTTGGCCCATACTAGGC
>NW_027199007.1:20000-36872 GCF_038502225.1 Cherax quadricarinatus
TTTTGATTACTGTGATTAATTTAATTTAATTTGATATACCTCTAGATACTTAATAAATTTATTAAATTTTAATTTCTCTAGTTAGTAGCCTACCAATTGTAATCCTGAAGCACTATTGAATCATACTGAATTCTAATGGATAATTGGACAAGGATACTGACTAATTGTTACGAAAACCCAGTAGCAGGCTGGATGCTAGAAGGGCAGTCCTTTCTGGTATTCACTGGAGATCTCTAAGCTTTTAGAATCGCGTTCTCTGTAACAGGAACCAACAACACAACCAGCTTTCTGCTCCTCTGGAACCAAAAACACAACCCAGCTTTCTGCTCCTCTGGAACCAAAAACACAACCCAGCTTTCTGCTCCTCTGGAACCAACAACACAACCAGCTATCTGCACCTCTGGAACCAACAACACAATCAGCTTTCTTCACCTCTGGAACCAACAACACAACCAGCTATCTGCACCTCTGGAACCAACAACACAACCAGCATTCTGCACCTCTAGAACCAACAACAAAACCAGCTTTCTGCACCTCTGGAACCAACAACACAACCAGCTATCTGCACCTCTGGAACCAACAACACAATCAGCTTTCTTCACCTCTGGAACCAACAACACAACCAGCTATCTGCACCTCTGGAACCAACAACACAACCAGTTTTCTACACCTCTGGAACCAACAACATAACAAGCTTTCTGCACCTTTACAACCAACAATACAACCAGCTTTCTGCACCTTTGAAACCAACAATACAACCAGCTTTCTTCACCTCTGGAACCAACAACACAACCAGTTTTCTGCACCTCTGGAACCAACAACACAACCAGTTTTCTGCACCTCTGGAATCAAAAACACAACCAGCATTCTGCACCTCTAGAACCAACAACACAACCAGCTTTCCGCACCTCTGGAACCAACAACACAACCAGCTTTCTGCTCCTCTGGAACCAACAACACAACCAGCTTTCTGCACCTCTGGAATCAACAACGCAACCAGCTTTCTGCACCTCTGGAACCAACAACACAACCAGCTTTCTGCTCCTCTGGAACCAACAACACAACCAGCTTTCTGCTCCTCTGGAACCAACAACACAACCAGCTTTCTGCACCTCTGGAACCAACAACACAACCAGCTTTCTGCACCTCTGGAACCAACAACACAACCAGCTTTCTGCACCTCTGGAACCAACAACACAACCAGCTTTCTGCACCTCTGGAACCAACAACACAACCAGCTTTCTGCACCTCTGGAACCAACAACGCAACCAGCTTGTTCACTGTACAAAAGTTTACATGAACATTTCCTCTTTTAACTAATAGACCATAATATAATTACAATATCTTTCTCGTTGAAACGTTTCTCCAACCAGCGGCGTTGTCAGTCCAATAGAGAGAAGAATGGTTGAAGAGCAGAAGGACTCAGAGGTAATCAGCTATTCAGCCTGAAGTCAATATGACCAGTGCATCAGTCCAACATGAGGGACTCATTACCTTAACTCCTGATCTTCAACCATTCGTATCTATATTTGACTGAGAAAGCCACTGGTTGGAGAAACGTGTTTACACTAAAGATACTGAAGTGTTGCTCAAGTGTTGCACAAGTGTTGCACAAGTGTTGCACAAGTGTTGCACAAGTGTTGCACAAGTGTTGCACAAGTGTTGCACAAGTGTTGCACAAGTGTTGCACAAGTGTTGCACAAGTGTTGCACAAGTGTTGCACAAGTGTTGCACAAGTGTTGCACAAGTGTTGCACAAGTGTTGCACAAGTGTTGCTCAAGTGACTAATTCATCAACCTGTCGGTTCTCTGAACCATTTATTTACATAAAATAACTATGATAAAATGAACCATTTATTTACATAAAATAACTATGATAAAATGAACCATTTATTTACATAAAATAACTATGATAAAATGAACCATTTCTTCACATAAAATAACTAGGATAAAATGAATTCAGATGTATATAATATTTGGAAAGGAAATTAATATATTAAAATCTTGAATTTTTATGCCTTTTTTCTGGTATTTTGGTTTTATGATGATGTGGCTTTTTCGGACTTGGAATTATGTGCATTTTGGAGACGTCGTATGCTGGATTAATCTTAAAAAGTATCCGGAATTTTTTTAATTCTGAAGTAAATGTTTTCTGGTCTCACACTTCAATATAATCAACTCACATCATGTGGGTATACATTAAACTCACATCATGTGGGTATACATTAAACTCACCTCATGTGGGTATACATTAAACTCACATCATGTGGGTATACATTAAACTCACCTCATGTGGGTATACATTAAACTCACATCATGTGGGTATACATTAAACTCACCTCATGTGGGTATACATTAACTCACCTCATGTGGGTATACATTAAACTCACCTCATGTGGGTATACATTAAGCTCACCTCATGTGGGCGTACATTAAACTCACCTCATGTGGGTGTACATTAAGCTCACCTCATGTGGGTTTACATTAAACTCACCTCATGTGGGTATACATTAAACTCACCTCATGTGGGTATACATTAAACTCACCTCATGTGGGTATACATTAAACTCACCTCATGTGGGTATACATTAACTCACCTCATGTGGGTATACATTAAACTCACCTCATGTGGGTATACATTAAACTCACATCATGTGGGTATACATTAAACTCACATCATGTGGGTATACATTAAACTCACATCATGTGGGTATACATTAAACTCACATCATGTGGGTATACATTAAACTCACATCATGTGGGTATACATTAAACTCACATGTGGGTATCACATTAAACATGTGGGAATACATTAAACTCACCTCATGTGGGTATACATTAAACTCTCCTCATGAGGGTATACATTAAACTCTCCTCATGTGGGTATACATTAAACTCTCCTCATGTGGGTATACATTAAACTCACCTTAAGTGGGTATACATTAAACTCACATTAAGTGGGTATACATTAAACTCACCTCATGTGGGTATACATTAAACTCACTTCATGTGGGTATACATTAAACTCACTTCATGTGGGAATACATTAAACTCACCTCATGTGGGTATACATTAAACTCACTTCATGTGGGTATACATTAAACTCACTTCATGTGGGTATACATTCTGTGTTATTGTACTGTACTGGTCTTCTGTGTTATTGTACTGTACTGGTCTTCTGTGTTATTGTACTGTACTGGTCTTCTGTGTTATTGTACTGTACTGGTCTTCTGTGTTATTGTACTGTACTGGTCTTCTGTGTTATTGTACTGTACTGGTCTTCTGTGTTATTGTACTGTACTGGTCTTCTGTGTTATTGTACTGTACTGGTCTTCTGTGTTATTGTACTGTACTGGTCTTCTGTGTTATTGTACTGTACTGGTCTTCTGTGTTATTGTACTGTACTGGTCTTCTGTGTTATTGTACTGTACTGGTCTTCTGTGTTATTGTACTGTACTGGTCTTCTGTGTTATTGTACTGTACTGGTCTTCTGTGTTATTGTACTGTACTGGTCTTCTGTGTTATTGTACTGTACTGGTCTTCTGTGTTATTGTACTGTACTGGTCTTCTGTGTTATTGTACTGTACTGGTCTTCTGTGTTATTGTACTGTACTGGTCTTCTGTGTTATTGTACTGTACTGGTCTTCTGTGTTATTGTACTGTACTGGTCTTCTGTGTTATTGTACTGTACTGGTCTTCTGTGTTATTGTACTGTACTGGTCTTCTGTGTTATTGTACTGTACTGGTCTTCTGTGTTATTGTACTGTACTGGTCTTCTGTGTTATTGTACTGTACTGGTCTTCTGTGTTATTGTACTGTACTGGTCTTCTGTGTTATTGTACTGTACTGGTCTTCTGTGTTATTGTACTGTACTGGTCTTCTGTGTTATTGTACTGTACTGGTCTTCTGTGTTATTGTACTGTACTGGTCTTCTGTGTTATTGTACTGTACTGGTCTTCTGTGTTATTGTACTGTACTGGTCTTCTGTGTTATTGTACTGTACTGGTCTTCTGTGTTATTGTACTGTACTGGTCTTCTGTGTTATTGTACTGTACTGGTCTTCTGTGTTATTGTACTGTACTGGTCTTCTGTGTTATTGTACTGTACTGGTCTTCTGTGTTATTGTACTGTACTGGTCTTCTGTGTTATTGTACTGTACTGGTCTTCTGTGTTATTGTACTGTACTGGTCTTCTGTGTTATTGTACTGTACTGGTCTTCTGTGTTATTGTACTGTACTGGTCTTCTGTGTTATTGTACTGTACTGGTCTTCTGTGTTATTGTACTGTACTGGTCTTCTGTGTTATTGTACTGTACTGGTCTTCTGTGTTATTGTACTGTACTGGTCTTCTGTGTTATTTACTGTACTGGTCTTCTGTGTTATTGTACTGTACTGGTCTTCTGTGTTATTGTACTGTACTGGTCTTCTGTGTTATTGTACTGTACTGGTCTTCTGTGTTATTGTACTGTACTGGTCTTCTGTGTTATATTACTGTACTGGTCTTCTGTGTTATTGTACTGTACTGGTCTTCTGTGTTATTGTACTGTACTGGTCTTCTGTGTTATTGTACTGTACTGGTCTTCTGTGTTATTGTACTGTACTGGTCTTCTGTGTTATTGTACTGTACTGGTCTTCTGTGTTATTGTACTGTACTGGTCTTCTGTGTTATTGTACTGTACTGGTCTTCTGTGTTATTGTACTGTACTGGTCTTCTGTGTTATTGTACTGTACTGGTCTTCTGTGTTATTGTACTGTACTGGTCTTCTGTGTTATTGTACTGTACTGGTCTTCTGTGTTATTGTACTGTACTGGTCTTCTGTGTTATTGTACTGTACTGGTCTTCTGTGTTACTGTACTGGTCTTCTGTATTACTGTACTGGTCTTCTGTGTTATTGTACTGTACTGGTCTTCTGTGTTACTGTACTGTCTTCTGTTATTGTACTGTACTGGTCTTCTGTGTTATTGTACTGTACTGGTCTTCTGTGTTATTGTACTGTACTGGTCTTCTGTGTACTGTACTGGTCATCTGTGTTATTGTACTGTACTGGTCTTCTGTGTTATTGTACTGTACTGGTCTTCTGTGTTATTGTACTGTACTGGTCTTCTGTGTTATTGTACTGTACTGGTCTTCTGTGTTATTGTACTGTACTGGTCTTCTGTGTTATTGTACTGTACTGGTCTTCTGTGTTATTGTACTGTACTGGTCTTCTGTGTTATTGTACTGTACTGGTCTTCTGTGTTATTGTACTGTACTGGTCTTCTGTGTTATTGTACTGTACTGGTCTTCTGTGTTATTGTACTGTACTGGTCTTCTGTGTTATTGTACTGTACTTGTCTTCTGTGTTTTTGTGCTGTACTGGTCTTCTGTGTTATTGTACTGTACTTGTCTTCTGTGTTTTTGTACTGTACTGGTCTTCTGTGTTATTGTACTGTACTGGTCTTCTGTGTTATTGTACTGTACTGGTCTTCTGTGTTATTGTACTGTACTGGTCTTCTGTGTTATTGTACTGTACTGGTCTTCTGTGTTATTGTACTGTACTGGTCTTCTGTGTTATTGTACTGTACTGGTCTTCTGTGTTATTGTACTGTACTGGTCTTCTGTGTTATTGTACTGTACTGGTCTTCTGTGTTATTGTACTGTACTGGTCTTCTGTGTTATTGTACTGTACTTGTCTTCTGTGTTATTGTACTGTACTGGTCTTCTGTGTTATTGTACTGTACTGGTCTTCTGTGTTATTGTACTGTACTGGTCTTCTGTGTTATTGTACTGTACTGGTCTTCTGTGTTATTGTACTGTACTGGTCTTCTGTGTTATTGTACTGTACTGGTCTTCTGTGTTATTGTACTGTACTGGTCTTCTGTGTTATTGTACTGTACTGGTCTTCTGTGTTATTGTACTGTACTGGTCTTCTGTGTTATTGTACTGTACTGGTCTTCTGTGTTATTGTACTGTACTGGTCTTCTGTGTTATTGTACTGTACTGGTCTTCTGTGTTATTGTACTGTACTGGTCTTCTGTGTTATTGTACTGTACTGGTCTTCTGTGTTATTGTACTGTACTGGTCTTCTGTGTTATTGTACTGTACTGGTCTTCTGTGTTATTGTACTGTACTGGTCTTCTGTGTTATTGTACTGTACTGGTCTTCTGTGTTATTGTACTGTACTGGTCTTCTGTGTTATTGTACTGTACTGTGTACTGTACTGGTCTTCTGTGTTATTGTACTGTACTGGTCTTCTGTGTTATTGTACTGTACTGGTCTTCTGTGTTATTGTACTGTACTGGTCTTCTGTGTTATTGTACTGTACTGGTCTTCTGTGTTATTGTACTGTACTGGTCTTCTGTGTTATTGTACTGTACTGGTCTTCTGTGTTATTGTACTGTACTGGTCTTCTGTGTTATTGTACTGTACTGGTCTTCTGTGTTATTGTACTGTACTGGTCTTCTGTGTTATTGTACTGTACTGGTCTTCTGTGTTATTGTACTGTACTGGTCTTCTGTGTTATTGTACTGTACTGGTCTTCTGTGTTATTGTACTGTACTGGTCTTCTGTGTTATTGTACTGTACTGGTCTTCTGTGTTATTGTACTGTACTGGTCTTCTGTGTTATTGTACTGTACTGGTCTTCTGTGTTATTGTACTGTACTGGTCTTCTGTGTTATTGTACTGTACTGGTCTTCTGTGTTATTGTACTGTACTGGTCTTCTGTGTTATTGTACTGTACTGGTCTTCTGTGTTATTGTACTGTACTGGTCTTCTGTGTTATTGTACTGTACTGGTCTTCTGTGTTATTGTACTGTACTGGTCTTCTGTGTTATTGTACTGTACTGGTCTTCTGTGTTATTGTACTGTACTGGTCTTCTGTGTTATTGTACTGTACTGGTCTTCTGTGTTATTGTACTGTACTGGTCTTCTGTGTTATTGTACTGTACTGGTCTTCTGTGTTATTGTACTGTACTGGTCTTCTGTGTTATTGTACTGTACTGGTCTTCTGTGTTATTGTACTGTACTGGTCTTCTGTGTTATTGTACTGTACTGGTCTTCTGTGTTATTGTACTGTACTGGTCTTCTGTGTTATTGTACTGTACTGGTCTTCTGTGTTATTGTACTGTACTGGTCTTCTGTGTTATTGTACTGTACTGGTCTTCTGTGTTATTGTACTGTACTGGTCTTCTGTGTTATTGTACTGTACTGGTCTTCTGTGTTATTGTACTGTACTGGTCTTCTGTGTTATTGTACTGTACTGGTCTTCTGTGTTATTGTACTGTACTGGTCTTCTGTGTTATTGTACTGTACTGGTCTTCTGTGTTATTGTACTGTACTGGTCTTCTGTGTTATTGTACTGTACTGGTCTTCTGTGTTATTGTACTGTACTGGTCTTCTGTGTTATTGTACTGTACTGGTCTTCTGTGTTATTGTACTGTACTGGTCTTCTGTGTTATTGTACTGTACTGGTCTTCTGTGTTATTGTACTGTACTGGTCTTCTGTGTTATTGTACTGTACTGGTCTTCTGTGTTATTGTACTGTACTGGTCTTCTGTGTTATTGTACTGTACTGGTCTTCTGTGTTATTGTACTGTACTGGTCTTCTGTGTTATTGTACTGTACTGGTCTTCTGTGTTATTGTACTGTACTGGTCTTCTGTGTTATTGTACTGTACTGGTCTTCTGTGTTATTGTACTGTACTGGTCTTCTGTGTTATTGTACTGTACTGGTCTTCTGTGTTATTGTACTGTACTGGTCTTCTGTGTTATTGTACTGTACTGGTCTTCTGTGTTATTGTACTGTACTGGTCTTCTGTGTTATTGTACTGTACTGGTCTTCTGTGTTATTGTACTGTACTGGTCTTCTGTGTTATTGTACTGTACTGGTCTTCTGTGTTATTGTACTGTACTGGTCTTCTGTGTTATTGTACTGTACTGGTCTTCTGTGTTATTGTACTGTACTGGTCTTCTGTGTTATTGTACTGTACTGGTCTTCTGTGTTATTGTACTGTACTGGTCTTCTGTGTTATTGTACTGTACTGGTCTTCTGTGTTATTGTACTGTACTGGTCTTCTGTGTTATTGTACTGTACTGGTCTTCTGTGTTATTGTACTGTACTGGTCTTCTGTGTTATTGTACTGTACTGGTCTTCTGTGTTATTGTACTGTACTGGTCTTCTGTGTTATTGTACTGTACTGGTCTTCTGTGTTATTGTACTGTACTGGTCTTCTGTGTTATTGTACTGTACTGGTCTTCTGTGTTATTGTACTGTACTGGTCTTCTGTGTTATTGTACTGTACTGGTCTTCTGTGTTATTGTACTGTACTGGTCTTCTGTGTTATAGTACTGGTCTTCTGTTATTGTACTGTACTGGTCTTCTGTGTTATTGTACTGTACTGGTCTTCTGTGTTATTGTACTGTACTGGTCTTCTGTGTTATTGTACTGTACTGGTCTTCTGTGTTATTGTACTGTACTGGTCTTCTGTGTTATTGTACTGTACTGGTCTTCTGTGTTATTGTACTGTACTGGTCTTCTGTGTTATTGTACTGTACTGGTCTTCTGTGTTATTGTACTGTACTGGTCTTCTGTGTTATTGTACTGTACTGGTCTTCTGTGTTATTGTACTGTACTGGTCTTCTGAGTTATTGTACTGTACTGGTCTTCTGTGTTATTGTACTGTACTGGTCTTCTGTGTTATTGTACTGTACTGGTCTTCTGTGTTATTGTACTGTACTGGTCTTCTGTGTTATTGTACTGTACTGGTCTTCTGTGTTATTGTACTGTACTGGTCTTCTGTGTTATTGTACTGTACTGGTCTTCTGTGTTATTGTACTGTACTGGTCTTCTGTGTTATTGTACTGTACTGGTCTTCTGTGTTATTGTACTGTACTGGTCTTCTGTGTTATTGTACTGTACTGGTCTTCTGTGTTATTGTACTGTACTGGTCTTCTGTGTTATTGTACTGTACTGGTCTTCTGTGTTATTGTACTGTACTGGTCTTCTGTGTTATTGTACTGTACTGGTCTTCTGTGTTATTGTACTGTACTGGTCTTCTGTGTTATTGTACTGTACTGGTCTTCTGTGTTATTGTACTGTACTGGTCTTCTGTGTTATTGTACTGTACTGGTCTTCTGTGTTATTGTACTGTACTGGTCTTCTGTGTTATTGTACTGTACTGGTCTTCTGTGTTATTGTACTGTACTGGTCTTCTGTGTTATTGTACTGTACTGGTCTTCTGTGTTATTGTACTGTACTGGTCTTCTGTGTTATTGTACTGTACTGGTCTTCTGTGTTATTGTACTGTACTGGTCTTCTGTGTTATTGTACTGTACTGGTCTTCTGTGTTATTGTACTGTACTGGTCTTCTGTGTTATTGTACTGTACTGGTCTTCTGTGTTATTGTACTGTACTGGTCTTCTGTGTTATTGTACTGTACTGGTCTTCTGTGTTATTGTACTGTACTGGTCTTCTGTGTTATTGTACTGTACTGGTCTTCTGTGTTATTGTACTGTACTGGTCTTCTGTGTTATTGTACTGTACTGGTCTTCTGTGTTATTGTACTGTACTGGTCTTCTGTGTTATTGTACTGTACTGGTCTTCTGTGTTATTGTACTGTACTGGTCTTCTGTGTTATTGTACTGTACTGGTCTTCTGTGTTATTGTACTGTACTGGTCTTCTGTGTTATTGTACTGTACTGGTCTTCTGTGTTATTGTACTGTACTGGTCTTCTGTGTTATTGTACTGTACTGGTCTTCTGTGTTATTGTACTGTACTGGTCTTCTGTGTTATTGTACTGTACTGGTCTTCTGTGTTATTGTACTGTACTGGTCTTCTGTGTTATTGTACTGTACTGGTCTTCTGTGTTATTGTACTGTACTGGTCTTCTGTGTTATTGTACTGTACTGGTCTTCTGTGTTATTGTACTGTACTGGTCTTCTGTGTTATTGTACTGTACTGGTCTTCTGTGTTATTGTACTGTACTGGTCTTCTGTGTTATTGTACTGTACTGGTCTTCTGTGTTATTGTACTGTACTGGTCTTCTGTGTTATTGTACTGTACTGGTCTTCTGTGTTATTCTACTGTACTGGTCTTCTGTGTTATTGTACTGTACTGGTCTTCTGTGTTATTGTACTGTACTGGTCTTCTGTGTTATTGTACTGTACTGGTCTTCTGTGTTATTGTACTGTACTGGTCTTCTGTGTTATTGTACTGTACTGGTCTTCTGTGTTATTGTACTGTACTGGTCTTCTGTGTTATTGTACTGTACTGGTCTTCTGTGTTATTGTACTGTACTGGTCTTCTGTGTTATTGTACTGTACTGGTCTTCTGTGTTATTGTACTGTACTGGTCTTCTGTGTTATTGTACTGTACTGGTCTTCTGTGTTATTGTACTGTACTGGTCTTCTGTGTTATTGTACTGTACTGGTCTTCTGTGTTATTGTACTGTACTGGTCTTCTGTGTTATTGTACTGTACTGGTCTTCTGTGTTATTGTACTGTACTGGTCTTCTGTGTTATTGTACTGTACTGGTCTTCTGTGTTATTGTACTGTACTGGTCTTCTGTGTTATTGTACTGTACTGGTCTTCTGTGTTATTGTACTGTACTGGTCTTCTGTGTTATTGTACTGTACTGGTCTTCTGTGTTATTGTACTGTACTGGTCTTCTGTGTTATTGTACTGTACTGGTCTTCTGTGTTATTGTACTGTACTGGTCTTCTGTGTTATTGTACTGTACTGGTCTTCTGTGTTATTGTACTGTACTGGTCTTCTGTGTTATTGTACTGTACTGGTCTTCTGTGTTATTGTACTGTACTGGTCTTCTGTGTTATTGTACTGTACTGGTCTTCTGTGTTATTGTACTGTACTGGTCTTCTGTGTTATTGTACTGTACTGGTCTTCTGTGTTATTGTACTGTACTGGTCTTCTGTGTTATTGTACTGTACTGGTCTTCTGTGTTATTGTACTGTACTGGTCTTCTGTGTTATTGTACTGTACTGGTCTTCTGTGTTATTGTACTGTACTGGTCTTCTGTGTTATTGTACTGTACTGGTCTTCTGTGTTATTGTACTGTACTGGTCTTCTGTGTTATTGTACTGTACTGGTCTTCTGTGTTATTGTACTGTACTGGTCTTCTGTGTTATTGTACTGTACTGGTCTTCTGTGTTATTGTACTGTACTGGTCTTCTGTGTTATTGTACTGTACTGGTCTTCTGTGTTATTGTACTGTACTGGTCTTCTGTGTTATTGTACTGTACTGGTCTTCTGTGTTATTGTACTGTACTGGTCTTCTGTGTTATTGTACTGTACTGGTCTTCTGTGTTATTGTACTGTACTGGTCTTCTGTGTTATTGTACTGTACTGGTCTTCTGTGTTATTGTACTGTACTGGTCTTCTGTGTTATTGTACTGTACTGGTCTTCTGTGTTATTGTACTGTACTGGTCTTCTGTGTTATTGTACTGTACTGGTCTTCTGTGTTATTGTACTGTACTGGTCTTCTGTGTTATTGTACTGTACTGGTCTTCTGTGTTATTGTACTGTACTGGTCTTCTGTGTTATTGTACTGTACTGGTCTTCTGTGTTATTGTACTGTACTGGTCTTCTGTGTTATTGTACTGTACTGGTCTTCTGTGTTATTGTACTGTACTGGTCTTCTGTGTTATTGTACTGTACTGGTCTTCTGTGTTATTGTACTGTACTGGTCTTCTGTGTTATTGTACTGTACTGGTCTTCTGTGTTATTGTACTGTACTGGTCTTCTGTGTTATTGTACTGTACTGGTCTTCTGTGTTATTGTACTGTACTGGTCTTCTGTGTTATTGTACTGTACTGGTCTTCTGTGTTATTGTACTGTACTGGTCTTCTGTGTTATTGTACTGTACTGGTCTTCTGTGTTATTGTACTGTACTGGTCTTCTGTGTTATTGTACTGTACTGGTCTTCTGTGTTATTGTACTGTACTGGTCTTCTGTGTTATTGTACTGTACTGGTCTTCTGTGTTATTGTACTGTACTGGTCTTCTGTGTTATTGTACTGTACTGGTCTTCTGTGTTATTGTACTGTACTGGTCTTCTGTGTTATTGTACTGTACTGGTCTTCTGTGTTATTGTACTGTACTGGTCTTCTGTGTTATTGTACTGTACTGGTCTTCTGTGTTATTGTACTGTACTGGTCTTCTGTGTTATTGTACTGTACTGGTCTTCTGTGTTATTGTACTGTACTGGTCTTCTGTGTTATTGTACTGTACTGGTCTTCTGTGTTATTGTACTGTACTGGTCTTCTGTGTTATTGTACTGTACTGGTCTTCTGTGTTATTGTACTGTACTGGTCTTCTGTGTTATTGTACTGTACTGGTCTTCTGTGTTATTGTACTGTACTGGTCTTCTGTGTTATTGTACTGTACTGGTCTTCTGTGTTATTGTACTGTACTGGTCTTCTGTGTTATTGTACTGTACTGGTCTTCTGTGTTATTGTACTGTACTGGTCTTCTGTGTTATTGTACTGTACTGGTCTTCTGTGTTATTGTACTGTACTGGTCTTCTGTGTTATTGTACTGTACTGGTCTTCTGTGTTATTGTACTGTACTGGTCTTCTGTGTTATTGTACTGTACTGGTCTTCTGTGTTATTGTACTGTACTGGTCTTCTGTGTTATTGTACTGTACTGGTCTTCTGTGTTATTGTACTGTACTGGTCTTCTGTGTTATTGTACTGTACTGGTCTTCTGTGTTATTGTACTGTACTGGTCTTCTGTGTTATTGTACTGTACTGGTCTTCTGTGTTATTGTACTGTACTGGTCTTCTGTGTTATTGTACTGTACTGGTCTTCTGTGTTATTGTACTGTACTGGTCTTCTGTGTTATTGTACTGTACTGGTCTTCTGTGTTATTGTACTGTACTGGTCTTCTGTGTTATTGTACTGTACTGGTCTTCTGTGTTATTGTACTGTACTGGTCTTCTGTGTTATTGTACTGTACTGATCTTCTTGTGTTATTGTACTCTACTGGTCTTCTGTGTTATTGTACTGTACTGGTCTTCTGTGTTATTGTACTGTACTGGTCTTCTGTGTTAATGTACTGTACTGGTCTTCTGTGTTATTGTACTGTACTGGTCTTCTGTGTGATATTGTACTGTACTGGTCTTCTGTGTTATTGTACTGTACTGGTCTTCTGTGTTATTGTACTGTACTGGTCTTCTGTGTTATTGTACTGTACTGGTCTTCTGTGTTATTGTACTGTACTGGTCTTCTGTGTTATTGTACTGTACTGGTCTTCTGTGTTATTGTACTGTACTGGTCTTCTGTGTTATTGTACTGTACTGGTCTTCTGTGTTATTGTACTGTACTGGTCTTCTGTGTTATTGTACTGTACTGGTCTTCTGTGTTATTGTACTGTACTGGTCTTCTGTGTTATTGTACTGTACTGGTCTTCTGTGTTATTGTACTGTACTGGTCTTCTGTGTTATTGTACTGTACTGGTCTTCTGTGTTATTGTACTGTACTGGTCTTCTGTGTTATTGTACTGTACTGGTCTTCTGTGTTATTGTACTGTACTGGTCTTCTGTGTTATTGTACTGTACTGGTCTTCTGTGTTATTGTACTGTACTGGTCTTCTGTGTTATTGTACTGTACTGGTCTTCTGTGTTATTGTACTGTACTGGTCTTCTGTGTTATTGTACTGTACTGGTCTTCTGTGTTATTGTACTGTACTGGTCTTCTGTGTTATTGTACTGTACTGGTCTTCTGTGTTATTGTACTGTACTGGTCTTCTGTGTTATTGTACTGTACTGGTCTTCTGTGTTATTGTACTGTACTGGTCTTCTGTGTTATTGTACTGTACTGGTCTTCTGTGTTATTGTACTGTACTGGTCTTCTGTGTTATTGTACTGTACTGGTCTTCTGTGTTATTGTACTGTACTGGTCTTCTGTGTTATTGTACTGTACTGGTCTTCTGTGTTATTGTACTGTACTGGTCTTCTGTGTTATTGTACTGTACTGGTCTTCTGTGTTATTGTACTGTACTGGTCTTCTGTGTTATTGTACTGTACTGGTCTTCTGTGTTATTGTACTGTACTGGTCTTCTGTGTTATTGTACTGTACTGGTCTTCTGTGTTATTGTACTGTACTGGTCTTCTGTGTTATTGTACTGTACTGGTCTTCTGTGTTATTGTACTGTACTGGTCTTCTGTGTTATTGTACTGTACTGGTCTTCTGTGTTATTGTACTGTACTGGTCTTCTGTGTTATTGTACTGTACTGGTCTTCTGTGTTATTGTACTGTACTGGTCTTCTGTGTTATTGTACTGTACTGGTCTTCTGTGTTATTGTACTGTACTGGTCTTCTGTGTTATTGTACTGTACTGGTCTTCTGTGTTATTGTACTGTACTGGTCTTCTGTGTTATTGTACTGTACTGGTCTTCTGTGTTATTGTACTGTACTGGTCTTCTGTGTTATTGTACTGTACTGGTCTTCTGTGTTATTGTACTGTACTGGTCTTCTGTGTTATTGTACTGTACTGGTCTTCTGTGTTATTGTACTGTACTGGTCTTCTGTGTTATTGTACTGTACTGGTCTTCTGTGTTATTGTACTGTACTGGTCTTCTGTGTTATTGTACTGTACTGGTCTTCTGTGTTATTGTACTGTACTGGTCTTCTGTGTTATTGTACTGTACTGGTCTTCTGTGTTATTGTACTGTACTGGTCTTCTGTGTTATTGTACTGTACTGGTCTTCTGTGTTATTGTACTGTACTGGTCTTCTGTGTTATTGTACTGTACTGGTCTTCTGTGTTATTGTACTGTACTGGTCTTCTGTGTTATTGTACTGTACTGGTCTTCTGTGTTATTGTACTGTACTGGTCTTCTGTGTTATTGTACTGTACTGGTCTTCTGTGTTATTGTACTGTACTGGTCTTCTGTGTTATTGTACTGTACTGGTCTTCTGTGTTATTGTACTGTACTGGTCTTCTGTGTTATTGTACTGTACTGGTCTTCTGTGTTATTGTACTGTACTGGTCTTCTGTGTTATTGTACTGTACTGGTCTTCTGTGTTATTGTACTGTACTGGTCTTCTGTGTTATTGTACTGTACTGGTCTTCTGTGTTATTGTACTGTACTGGTCTTCTGTGTTATTGTACTGTACTGGTCTTCTGTGTTATTGTACTGTACTGGTCTTCTGTGTTATTGTACTGTACTGGTCTTCTGTGTTATTGTACTGTACTGGTCTTCTGTGTTATTGTACTGTACTGGTCTTCTGTGTTATTGTACTGTACTGGTCTTCTGTGTTATTGTACTGTACTGGTCTTCTGTGTTATTGTACTGTACTGGTCTTCTGTGTTATTGTACTGTACTGGTCTTCTGTGTTATTGTACTGTACTGGTCTTCTGTGTTATTGTACTGTACTGGTCTTCTGTGTTATTGTACTGTACTGGTCTTCTGTGTTATTGTACTGTACTGGTCTTCTGTGTTATTGTACTGTACTGGTCTTCTGTGTTATTGTACTGTACTGGTCTTCTGTGTTATTGTACTGTACTGGTCTTCTGTGTTATTGTACTGTACTGGTCTTCTGTGTTATTGTACTGTACTGGTCTTCTGTGTTATTGTACTGTACTGGTCTTCTGTGTTATTGTACTGTACTGGTCTTCTGTGTTATTGTACTGTACTGGTCTTCTGTGTTATTGTACTGTACTGGTCTTCTGTGTTATTGTACTGTACTGGTCTTCTGTGTTATTGTACTGTACTGGTCTTCTGTGTTATTGTACTGTACTGGTCTTCTGTGTTATTGTACTGTACTGGTCTTCTGTGTTATTGTACTGTACTGGTCTTCTGTGTTATTGTACTGTACTGGTCTTCTGTGTTATTGTACTGTACTGGTCTTCTGTGTTATTGTACTGTACTGGTCTTCTGTGTTATTGTACTGTACTGGTCTTCTGTGTTATTGTACTGTACTGGTCTTCTGTGTTATTGTACTGTACTGGTCTTCTGTGTTATTGTACTGTACTGGTCTTCTGTGTTATTGTACTGTACTGGTCTTCTGTGTTATTGTACTGTACTGGTCTTCTGTGTTATTGTACTGTACTGGTCTTCTGTGTTATTGTACTGTACTGGTCTTCTGTGTTATTGTACTGTACTGGTCTTCTGTGTTATTGTACTGTACTGGTCTTCTGTGTTATTGTACTGTACTGGTCTTCTGTGTTATTGTACTGTACTGGTCTTCTGTGTTATTGTACTGTACTGGTCTTCTGTGTTATTGTACTGTACTGGTCTTCTGTGTTATTGTACTGTACTGGTCTTCTGTGTTATTGTACTGTACTGGTCTTCTGTGTTATTGTACTGTACTGGTCTTCTGTGTTATTGTACTGTACTGGTCTTCTGTGTTATTGTACTGTACTGGTCTTCTGTGTTATTGTACTGTACTGGTCTTCTGTGTTATTGTACTGTACTGGTCTTCTGTGTTATTGTACTGTACTGGTCTTCTGTGTTATTGTACTGTACTGGTCTTCTGTGTTATTGTACTGTACTGGTCTTCTGTGTTATTGTACTGTACTGGTCTTCTGTGTTATTGTACTGTACTGGTCTTCTGTGTTATTGTACTGTACTGGTCTTCTGTGTTATTGTACTGTACTGGTCTTCTGTGTTATTGTACTGTACTGGTCTTCTGTGTTATTGTACTGTACTGGTCTTCTGTGTTATTGTACTGTACTGGTCTTCTGTGTTATTGTACTGTACTGGTCTTCTGTGTTATTGTACTGTACTGGTCTTCTGTGTTATTGTACTGTACTGGTCTTCTGTGTTATTGTACTGTACTGGTCTTCTGTGTTATTGTACTGTACTGGTCTTCTGTGTTATTGTACTGTACTGGTCTTGTTTGTTATGGTCTTCTGTATTTATTGCTGTACTGG
>NW_027199008.1:0-36835 GCF_038502225.1 Cherax quadricarinatus
AGGTGTGTTATCCACCACACCGTCACTCTACCTCAGGTGTGTTATCACACCGTCACACTACCTCAGGTGTGTTATCCACCACACCGTCACACTACCTCAGGTGTGTTATCACATTCACACTACCTCAGGTGTGTTATCCACCACACCGTCACACTACCTCAGGTGTGTTATCCACCACACCGTCACACTACCTCAGGTGTGTTATCCACCACACCGTCACACTACCTCAGGTGTGTTATCCACCACACCGTCACACTACCTCAGGTGTGTTATCCACCACACCGTCACACTACCTCAGGTGTGTTATCCAGCACACCGTCACACTACCTCAGGTGTGTTATCCACCACACCGTCACACTACCTCAGGTGTGTTATCCAGCACACCGTCACACTACCTCATGTGTGTCCACCACACCGTATCTCAGGTGTGTTATCCACCACACCGTCACACTACCTCAGGTGTGTTATCCACCACACCGTCACACTACCTCAGGTGTGTTATCCATCACACCGTCACACTACCTCAGGTGTGTTATCCACCACACCGTCACACTACCTCAGGTGTGTTATCCACCACACCGTCACACTACCTCAGGTGTGTTATCCACCACACCGTCACACTACCTCAGGTGTGTTATCCACCACACCGTCACACTACCTCAGGTGTGTTATCCACCACACCGTCACACTACCTCAGGTGTGTTATCCACCACACCGTCACACTACCTCAGGTGTGTTATCCACCACACCGTATACCTCAGGTGTGTTATCCACCACACCGTCACACTACCTCAGGTGTGTTATCCACCACACCGTCACACTACCTCAGGTGTGTTATCTCAGGTGTGTTATCACACCTCGTTATCACACACCGTCACACTACCTCAGGTGTGTTATCCACCACACCGTCACACTACCTCAGGTGTGTTATCCACCACACCGTCACACTACCTCAGGTGTGTTATCCACCACACCGTCACACTACCTCAGGTGTGTCACACTACCTCAGGTGTGTTATCCACCACACCGTCACACTACCTCAGGTGTGTTATCCAGCACACCGTCACACTACCTCAGGTGTGTTATCCACCACACCGTCACACTACCTCAGGTGTGTTATCTATCACATCGTCACACTACCTCAGGTGTGTTATCCACCACACCGTCACACTACCTCAGGTGTGTTATCCACCACACCGTCACACTACCTCAGGTGTGTTATCTATCACATCGTCACACTACCTCAGGTGTGTTATCCATCACACTTTCACACTGCCTCAGGTGTGTTATCCACACCGTCACACTACCTCAGGTGTGTTATTCACACTACCTCGGGTATGATATCCAACGTACTTTCACACTACCTCAGGTATGATATCCAACGTACTTTCTCACTACCTCAGGTATGATATCCAACACACTTTCACACTACCTCAGGTGTGTTATCCAACACACCGTCACACTACCTCAGGTGTGTTATCCAACACACCTTCACACTACCTCAGGTGTGATATCCAACAAACCTTCACACTACCTCAGGTGTGTTATCCAACACACTTTCACACTACCTCAGGTGTGTTATCCAACACACCTTCACACTACCTCAGGTGTGTTATCCAACACACCTTCACACTACCTCAGGTGTGATATCCAACACACTTTCACACTACCTCAGGTGTGATATCCAACACACTTTCACACTACCTCAGGTGTGTTATCCAACACACCTTCACACTACCTCAGGTGTGTTATCCAACACACTTTCACACTACCTCAGGTGTGTTATCCAACACACCTTCACACTACCTCAGGTGTGTTATCCAACACACCTTCACACTACCTCAGGTGTGTTATCCAACACACCTTCACACTACCTCAGGTGTGTTATCCAACACACCTTCACACTACCTCAGGTGTGTTATCCAACACACCGTCACACTACCTCAGGTGTGTTATCCAACACACCTTCACACTGCTTCAGCTGAATTACTTAGCTCACCTTCAGATTCTTGAAAATGGGATACCGAAAAGATGAAGAGTAAACAGTTAGGTATCTTGTTTGTTGACCGAGACCGTTTTATCCTACACAGAAAGGGTTTTTCAGTCAAATACCGAGTCAGCAGACGTAGAAGCGAAGTAATGGTGATGTAATCAATCTGTCAACCTAAGAGAAATGGTTTATGAGGTGTTAGTTTTCTCAAACTAGAGAAGTGCTTAGTTCCATAGACAGGAAGAATATGAACCTGAATCATAAGAATATTGCAAAGGTAAGGTGTGAATGTCTTGATAATATAGCTGGAGGCATGGATCACTAGTAGAAGTAAGAGAACATGAATTTGAGGAACTCTGCAATCAGCTTACTGGTCCATAAAGTGCTTCTCAAATTCTTGCCATCTTACTTCAACTAGTGAATTTTTTCACAGGTGTCTCCACTTACAACTGCTCCATTTCATCTGTCTGCAGTATATAAGCCCCATCTCTGCCAAAATTCTGCACTTATAACAACTCTGATAGATTGAACATATAGATTCTAGGCAGAAGGATTGTTTACCTCAAGCCCCTCCACATCTTCCACTCTTCTCTGTTTTTGTACTGAGGAAGCCAGTGTTTGGTTAAACTTTTCCAGAATAAAAGATACCCAAATGTTACACAGGTGTTTCATTTATCTACCTCAGGCTGGTTGTTCAATGCTTCACACTACCTAAAGCACACCTTCACACTACCTCTTCACACTACCTCAGGTGTGTTATCCAGCACACCTTCACACTACCTCAGGTGTGTTATCCAGCACACCTTCACACTACCTCAGGTGTGTTATCCAGCACCTTCACACCTTCACACTACCGTAGGTGTGTTATCCAGCACACCTTCACACTACCTCAGGTGTGTTATCCAGCACACCTTCACACTACCTCAGGTGTGTTATCCAGCACACCTTCACACTACCTCAGGTGTGTTATCCAGCACACCTTCACACTACCTCAGGTGTGTTATCCAGCACACCTTCACACTACCTCAGGTGTGTTATCCAGCACACCTTCACACTACCTCAGGTGTGTTATCCAGCACACCTTCACACTACCTCAGGTGTGTTATCCAGCACACCTTCACACTACCTCAGGTGTGCTTCACACTACCTCAGGTGTGTTATCCAGCACACCTTCACACTACCTCAGGTGTGTTATCCAGCACACCTTCACTACCTCAGGTGTGTTATACTACCTCAGGTGTGTTATCCAGCACACCTTCACACTACCTCAGGTGTGTTATCCAGCACACCTTCACACTACCTCAGGTGTGTTATCCAGCACACCTTCACAATACCTCAGGGGTGTTATACCTTCACACTACCTCAGGTGTTTTTTCCAGCACACCTTCTCTCTACCGCAGTTGTGTTATCCAGCACACCTTCACACTACCTCAGGTGTGTTATCCAGCACACCTTCACACTACCTCAGGTGTGTTATCCAGCACAACTTCACACTACCTCAGGTGTGTTATTCAGCACACCTTCACACTACCTCAGGTGTGTTATCCAGGTGTGTTATCCAGCACACCTTCACACTACCTCAGGTGTGTTATCCAGCACACGTTCACACTACCTCAGGTGTGTTATCCAGCACACGTTCACACTACCTCACAGCACACCTTCACACTACCTCAGGTGTGTTATCCAGCACACGTTCACACTACCTCAGGTGTGTTATCCAGCACACGTTCACACTACCTCAGGTGTGTTATCCAGCACACCTTCACTACCTCAGGTGTGTTATCCAGCACACCTTCACACTACTTCAGGTGTGTTATATTACCTACAGGTGTGTTATCCAGCACACCTTCACACTACCTCACTACCTCAGGTGTGTTATCCAGCACACCTTCACTACCTCAGGTGTGTTATACCTTCACACTACCTCAGGTGTGTTATCCAGCACTACCTCAGGTGTGTTATCCAGCACACCTTCACACTACCTCAGGTGTGTTATCCAGCACACCTTCACTCTACCTCAGGTGTATTATCCAGCACACCTTCACACTACCTCAGGTGTGTTATCCAGCACACCTTCACACTACCTCAGGTGTGTTATCCAGCACACCTTCACACTACCAGGGTGTGTTATCTCAGGTGTGTTATCCAGCACACCTTCACACTACCTCAGTGTGTGTTATCCAGGTGTGTTATCCAGCACACCTTCACACTACCTCAGGTGTGTTATCCAGCAAACCTTCACAATACCTCAGTATTATGTGTTATCCAGCACACCTTCACACTACCTCAGGTGTGTTATCCAGCACACCTTCACACTACCTCAGGTGTGTTATCCAGCACACCTTCACACTACCTCAGGTGTGTTATCCAGCACACCTTCACACTACCTCAGGTGTGTTATCCAGCACACCTTCACACTACCTCAGGTGTGTTATCCAGCACACCTTCACACTACCTCAGGTGTGTTATCCAGCACACCTTCACACTACCTCAGGTGTGTTATCCAGCACACCTTCACACTACCTCAGGTGTGTTATCCAGCACACCTTCACACTACCTCAGGTGTGTTATCCAGCACACCTTCACACTACCTCAGGTGTGTTATCCAGCACACCTTCACACTACCTCAGGTGTGTTATCCAGCACACCTTCACACTACCTCAGGTGTGTTATCCAGCACACCTTCACACTACCTCAGGTGTGTTATCCAGCACACCTTCACACTACCTCAGGTGTGTTATCCAGCACACCTTCACACTACCTCAGGTGTGTTATCCAGCACACCTTCACACTACCTCAGGTGTGTTATCCAGCACACCTTCACACTACCTCAGGTGTGTTATCCAGCACACCTTCACACTACCAGGTGTGTTATCCAGCACACCTTCACACTACCTCAGGTGTGTTATCCAGCACACCTTCACACTACCTCAGGTGTGTTATCCAGCACACCTTCACACTACCTCAGGTGTGTTATCCAGCACACCTTCACACTACCTCAGGAGTGTTATCCAGAAAACCTTCACACCTCTACCTCAGGTGTGTTATCCAGCACACCTCATACACACTCTTATACAACCCTTGTAACCTCAATACGACACCCCTTCTATAACTCCATTACTTCACATTTGACTTCTTTACATCTCCTTTCCATGATATCCTTCGACCCTCATTATTACACCCTCATACCTCCACCATAATACCTATACATCCCACCATGACGCTTTTAACCTCCCCTTCCCGGCACCCTTACAGTTTACAATGCCTTCCTTACACTCCCATTTTGATTACCTTAACACCCGCATGAAGCCCTTTTATCAGGACCAAAACTCTCTTTCACAGTCACTATTATTTTCCCTTACACTTCTTGTCATGACACTTTCACCCCTTACCATGACATTCTTACTTCCCCTTCTGTTACTTTCCGTCTCCTCCACTATTACATCCATTATCTACAGATGATATCCACTCTTATAGACACCACAGTAACACAGTTATCCTCACGTGATGACATCCTGCTCCCCCACCATGGATCAACAAAATCTCATCGATGATGTCTTCACAATCACCACCACGATACTCTTATACTTCAATCGCCAACATGATAAACTTTACCCACTACCACCACACCCACCACCACCACACCACAACCACCACCACCACACCACAACCACCACCACCATCACCCTAAGACATAAGACCCTTATATTATCACCACCACCGCAGTGAGACACACCACCACGATAACAATGAATCCCCTGCATCGCCTTCGCACTGAAACCCATACTCCACCACCATAATGAATCCCCTACCTCACCACCACCACCACCATAATGAATCCCCAACCCCACCACCACCACCAGTGCAATGAATTCATTACACAACCATCAGTACGATGAATCCAGTACACTAACGACGCTTCAGTTAATCCCCTATTCCACCTCCAATACAATGAAATCCCCATCACATCCGCCAATACAATGAGTCTCTTACGTCACCACCACCGTCACCTCACACCATTACCACTATTCCCTGCACCGCCACCACCAAAATGAATCCATAACACAACCCCACCACCACCAGTACCAAGGCTGCCCTACACACCCACCACTACCACAACCTTAACAGCCTAACAAGCAGCATGGGTAACCAACATAGTATTATATATTCAAGTCATGAAATTCCACTCTAGTCTTTTGGAGTCCAAATGATGGAAAATTGGACGTGAATTCGCTTGGTTGATCTTGCATATACACGATCCACAGCGAGGAATGTTCGACCATCGAACGAGATATATTTTCTTGGTATCATGATCTTCATGGTGTCATGTACTATTTTCATGGTGTCATGTACTATTTTCATGGTGTCATGTACTATTTTCATGGTGTCATGTACTATTTTCATGGTGTCATGTACTATTTTCATGGTGTCATGTACTATTTTCATGGTGGTACTATTTTCATGGTGTCATGTACTATTTTCTTGGTGTCATGTACTATTTTCATGGTGTCATGTACTATTTTCATGGTGTCATGTACTATTTTCATGGTGTCATGTACTATTTTCTTGGTGTTATGTATTTTTTCTGGTGTTGTTAACTATTTTGTTGTGTCATGTACTATTTTTTTTGGTGTCGTGTACGTTTTTTTGATGTCATGAGCTATTTTGAAGTTGTCATACATTATACCTTATTATTTTGTTGATGTCTTGAATTACTTTATTAATGTCATAAATTATTTTGTTGTTGTCATGAATTATTTGATTGGTTGTTGATGTTACGAATTACTTTAAATAACAAAAAGGCACAATACCGTGACTGGAACAATACACAAATAACCAGCACATAGAAGAGAGGAGCTTACGACGACGTTTCGGTCAGATTTGGACCATTTACAAAGTCACACTAACAAAAAGACCAGCAGACAGGGACGGGTCCCTAGCTACTTTGCATTGCTCCTCTTTCTTAATCTTAGACTGACTCCACTACTACAGCCACTACCTCTTTACTTCCTTTCCTACTACCTCTCCTGTCCCGTCCCTGTCAGCTTGCCTATATATATACTCCCTCTTTCTCTCCTTTTCGTTAGTGTGACTTTGTAAATGGTCCAAGTCGGACCGTAACGTCGTCGTAAGCTCCTCTCTTCTATGTGCGGGTTATCTGTGTATGAATTATTTTGTTGTTATTATGTATTATTGTATTGTTATGTCACGTTTTGTTTTAAGAGAGAGAGAGAGAGAGATGTTAGGGGAGGAAGGAGAGAGAAGATAAATTGTTTTAATGGGTGGGACCATTTTTGTGGGAGGAAAGAGGGGAGGTATTTCGTAGCTTTTAACGGTCAGTTTTTGAAGCTATCTGGTTGGCGTACACAGAGTGGACACAGTGTACGAAAATGTTTAGTGGTGTACATAGTGTACATAACGTGTGAAATTGGTAGGGTGGTGTAGGACCCACCGTACATAGTGTTTAAATATATTGCTACTTACAAATTTTAAACATTTAGCAAGTGTAAGTAAAAATATTACAAAAATATAACTGAATATGAAATGCATAGAATGCGTTGATCTCCAGCTCCCGGATCTCTAGAGAAGGTATAATATTAGCCCCTTTGTCTCTTCTGGAGGAGTTGAGCTGTACCTCTCTTGCCATACCTTGTGTATACTGAGGTACAAGGGACTGGTTTTATGTGATACAGAGGATACGTATCTCACAGCGACCGAAACACATGCATTATCTGAATTTACGTCTCATAGAATATTATCGTGAATTTTAAACTTCTCGCAGTGATATTCTTGAATAATTTGGTGAGTAAACCTCATCACATAGTTGATAATGTGTACTATAAATTCAAACATTAATTAAAAAAAAATGTATTACCATATCAACAGGATCTTGCGTAGAAAAACTAATCTGCTTCTGGTCCTGTTAATGTGGTAAGACATTTTAATTACTGTATGAATTTATACTAAAAATTATCAACTATGTGAAGAGATTTACTCGCCAAATTATTCAAGAATATCACTGTGAGAACTTTAAAATACCCGATAGTAGCCTGTGTGACGTAAATATTAGATGTTTCGGTCACTGCGAGATCCAGTTCCATGTTCCTCAGTGCACACATGAATTAGTAGAATACTGAAAATGAATTCCTTTAAAGCAATGATAAAATAATATCACTAAAGATTGGACACCACAAGAATTTTTTTATTAATCTAAATACAAATGAGTAACTAAGAATTTCTAGTTGCGCGTCAAAATAATTCAGGGTGGCGCTTGTATAGACATGTTACATCGTGAGTGGTGTTACTCTTTCACTGTTTTGCATGTAATGAGAAAAGAACATTTCGTTTTTTTTTTTTTTTTTTTTGGACCATATGATGTAATAAAATATACTTAAATGGTAAAAAAGAATGAAAAGATGGAGTGGTAGGGGAAGTGGAATATTCAAATGGCTTCAGGAAGAAATCCAGATATTCTTCCTTGAAGCCTTTTTATCCACTTCTCCGAGGCTATGGGTCCCACAATTTGCACCAGAGGTGGACCCATCTTAAAAATCAAGTATATACCGGATTTTTAGGGCAGTCGATAAAGGCTAGAATGAAAACAGTTAAATTACGGATACTTATCCATCGGCTCCAGTAATGTATTTGTTAAGTATACGTGAGTATATCTTCTCTAATGCTATCTGTGACCTTTACGTTGACGTGCTCGCTCGCTGCTTCCCCAAACTGTTTTTTTTTTTTCTGTCAACAGAGGCTTCAAGGCATCTCAAAATTCAGTCTTTTCAGTTTCAAGTTGTATTGCATTAATTGAATGTAATGAAAGAGTAGATGGGTTTTTTTAACGTTTTTTTTTTTAGGTTTACTCACTATGCTATGAACAGATAAACAGAAAAAACAGTCGTTCAGTATTTATAGCTTCGTTCAGGGTGTGGAGAGATATCAGAGCTGGAATAGGTATAGGGATCATTTACGGTCCAAGTAATAAATCATTTAAATTACTAAGAACGCCTCTAAGACCTAAATATGTACTTACTGGAGGGGAGGAGGACTTCCAAAGACCAAGATTCCCAGTGATCTCGCTGGAGATATTGAAGAATGAGTACCACCAGAGCCAGTCAATGTTCAAGATAGGAAAAAGCAAAAACAATCCTTACTGTTGATACCTTTTATCTAAACAAGTAGCAACTGACAACCAACAATGGAAGGACACCGCCTTAGAATCAATCAGCTGACCATCAAATCCAGCAAGCTCCTGTCAACTAACCCAAGCATCTTGTCTCCTGTGCTGCGTTTAAAAAAATGGCAATTGCAAATATGTACCTACCACCAGGTCACTGTCAATCACGTGTGCATCTTGTATACAAATGTGTCAATAACAACACTGCGACTAGCCGAGGGCTCGAACCCGTGTAGTTTTGGAATGCCAAAACAAAACGGGTTCGAGCTCTCGGTTAGTCGCCATGTTGGTATTCATTAAATACCACTCGTTCGTGGTTACAATACGATATATATATATATATATATATATATATTATATAATATATATATATATATATATATATATATATATATATATATATATAATCTCTCTCTCTCCTCTGCATTCCTCTCATCTCCAGGTGCATACACGATTAGTATGACTCACTTCTCGCATCCAACCTTTACTTTAATCCACATAATTCTTGAATTTACACATTCATATTCTCTTTTCTCCTTCCATAACTGATCATTCAACATTACTGCTACCCCTTCCTTTGCTCTAACTCTCTCAGATACTCCAGATTTAATCCCATTTATTTCCCCCCACCGAAACTCCCCTACCCCCTTCAGCTTTGTTTCGCTTAGGGCCAGGACATCCAACTTCTTTTCATTCATAACATCAGCAATCATCTGTTTCTTGTCATCCGCACTACATCCACGCACATTTAAGCATCCCAGTTTTATAAAGTTTTTCTTCTTCTCTTTTTTAGTAAATGTCTACAGGAGAAGGGGTTACTAGCCCATTGCTCCCGGCATTTTAGTCGCCTCATACGACACGCATGGCTTACGGAGGAAAGATTCTTTTCCACTTCCCCATGGACAATAGAAGAAATAAAGAGGAACAAGAGCTATTTAGAAAAAGGAGAAAAACCTAGATGTAAGTATATATATATATGCATGTACGTGTCTGTGAAGTGTGACCAAAGTGTAAGTAGGAGTAGCAAGATATCCCTGTTATCTAGCGTGTTTATGAGACAAAAAGAAACCAGCAATCCTACCATCATGCAAAACAGTTACAGGTTTCTGTTTCACAGTCATCTGGCAGGACGGTAGTACTTCCCTGGGTGGTTGCTGTCTACCAACCTACTATATATATATATATATATATATATATATATATATATATATATATATATATATATATATATATATATATATATATATATATATATATATATATATATATATATATATATATGCAAGCAGCAGTTCCACTTTAAATATATTATTATCAGACACTTTTGATGAGAATAGAGAAATGTGCAAAATCACTTGAAAATTGCAAGTTGACAATATTGCTATATACAGAAGATATAAATCCGAATTTAATTCGAGAGAAATTGCTTATTAGGCAAAGAAATATTTTCCTGGAGTTGTGGAGAAAGAAGAAAAATTACAATCATTAAAAGTGGATGTGATGAGTCACTCGCTCAGAGTGTGAAGTTCCCACAACTAATTAAAACAAGTCCTAGAGATTTGTGTCTCAACTTAATGGTTGAGTGGATCAATTACGTGCACGGCTGACACCTCAAGTGATGTGATGTCTGTCTTTCTCTGTCACCGCCTCTCTCCCTCCGTCTCTGTGGCTCATGATGATGTTGTAAACTACATGATGTTCCTAAACGAGCTGTTTACAGTTTTTTTAAACAACTCGGGAAGAACAAAAAGGCACAATACCGTGAATGGAACAATTCACAAATAACCAGCACGTAGGAGAAAGAAACTTATGGCGACCAGTCTGTCCGATTTGTATATTTAAACAACTACATATAAACTTTTGCTTAATCTACTATATTTCACCTAAATTTCCCTGGTTTTCCGAATGATTCTAAGTTGAAAATAACTAAGTTATGAATGAGGAACATTTCTTGTAGATCTCTGAAAAATACAGAACTGGATTCCAATTTACAAGATAATTTTCTGCTTAATTTATTCTTTGCCAGTTATGATCGTAATTTATCAGACCGATGCAAAGCATTGCAAAGAAATGAGGAAACAATTGCAAATTGTATCGTATAAAGGTCTGGAAATTGTCTCATTTTTTAATACCTATACCGGATACAGCTCATTAATTCCAAACTATCTTGAATAGTAGGAAGGTATTCTAAGGACTTGTTGTAGGTATCATGAACGGTTTTTGAATTCCTTGCATGAATTCAGCCAAGACAACACTTGACTGCTGTCTTGGCTACAAAACAGCACTGAATCTTTATACGATACGAAAGCATCGTGAAAGAGTAAAGGCGACTGTGTGTAGGTTAAAAATTCCCCTCCCCGACGGGGATCGAACTGATACTTCTTGAGGTAGAGCGACTGTGTCTTGCAGTAACAAGGTCAGCTGTGGAATTCCACTCCAACATACCTAAACTGCAAGGGTACTCATCATACCCTTGCAGCCAAATGCTCGCTAAGAAAGGAAGTGCTGTCTAAGAAAATCAAAGAAGCTAAGACGAACAGCCCCAAAACGCCGACATATGCCGCCATAACAAAAATCCATCCTGACACCACTAGAATTCTTCAAGCCACACAACACGCCTCTCTACACAACAACTCTCTCCACTTCCGGACGCGGCTCCTTCCAAGGTGGTGTATTTCACGGGGCCTTAGGGCGTTGTTCCCCGAAGCCCTCTCCAGGTATACTCCAGGTATGCGCACCCTGCATACCAGCCAACCACGGCACTTTCAGCACCACCATAAACGAACTATTCCGTCTAAACACATACCTGCCTTCGTTTTCCCGGACTCCACACCTTCAGCTGACATCCACAAGATTCTTCCCAACGTTGTGAACTTCACTGCACCTGCAGACGTGCCTCCTGCCCAAGCAACTGTTACTGAAACACTCTACAGCCACTTTCACCGCCGACAACGTTGCTCATTCTCCCTCAACCACAGTCTCCCACGCCTCTCAGCCTGCTGTTACACCACCATTACACCTCTCCACTGCTCCAGTCAACTCTCAGTCACCTAAAACTATTGTGGCCATGCCAACTGAATCCACTTCAGAAGGAGAAGATATTGACGACTCCAGTACATCCTCATAGGAAAATCTTACCTTCAACACTTCCCCATCAAATGTTGACACCATGCCTTGTATTGAACTCTACAAAGGCCGTGGTGCTGAAACAGTTAAGTATGCCTGCAAACCGCTTCACTTCACTTCACTCTCACCCAAGTTCTCGAATTCCTCAAGCCTCTACGTTTCACCTTTGAAAACAAGACGAAACCTTAAGACCTCTCTAGGAGCTGTTTCAAAAAATTTGAAAATGGCTACTCTACAAACCTGCCACCTTAATCACGGCAAATAACACCACCAGTATGTTCCTCTCTGATGTTCCTACCTGTCTGCCATGTCCTACGACCTAACCTGCCGCCATCTTCTCAAGACTGAAAAACCTCCAACCACCACAAGACCGTTGCAACTAAGCCTGCTACTCCTGGTTCTCCATTCCGTCCCACTAGCGCTCTCTGCTGGGTTAAACCCTGGCACTTACTTTACGACTGTCGACATGGCTCTTCAACGCTATTCCTCGCCTGTTCCGTCTTCAAAGCTCACCCCGCATGGGGTCTTTCCTAAACTCTGTTGATGTTGTTGTGAATTTTGACTCACTTCTCACGAGGCGGGCTAAAACAACACGGGTTCGATCCCCCGGCTAGCTGCAGTATCGTTATTGATTAAACACCACTTGTTCGTGCTTACAATAATATGTCTACTGCTTGTGAAAGCTTGTACACCAAACGTGCAGTAGAATCAAATTAGCTCTGAGGCAACCACACCATCGTGTGCCCTGTAGGATTGTATGGTCCAGTGGTTTTCAGCGTCGTTAATTTTGACTCGCTTCCCGCGAGGACGGCTAACATGACACTTGTTCGATCCCCGGCTAGCAGTAGTGTTATTATTGATATATATATATATATATATATATATATATATATATATATATATATATATATATATATATATATATATATATATATGCATATGCAATAAGATCAGAGTAAACACGTGGTATCACAGTACGCAATATTCCAAGCACTTTCGTGACTTTTCACATTATCAAGGAATCATAAAAAATAATACAGCAACAGGAAGGCATATAAAGGGGCAAGACTGCACCTTACAGTCACGTGACAACAACAAGGCTACACCTCACAGTCGCGTGACAACACCGGACTCTGTGAAATACACCTGATACTCTACCGAAACATTAAGATTTTCACTTGTCTAATGTATCATTAAATTCTTCCCAAATTTTATTAATTGTAAACGAATCCAATTTATATAAACCCAAAGAAATATTCATATTATTTTCAAAACTGTTTTTCATGAAACAGGATTCTGCATGGGTTAACAAAAATGCACAAACAAGGAAATCCAGTTAGACCAATTATTAGCTCCATAGGTTCAATTTCTAATAAATTATTTAAATGGCATAATGATATTTTGAGCCCAATTGTTGGAAAATTTTCAAACGTCAATGTTAAAAGCATTTTGATAAAGTATTACCCTCAACACTGTGTTGCTGGTGTTAGCAGGATCAGCTGCAGTTGATGCAACTTATTTTACATGGAGCAGACCGGCAAACCTCTAGATGGTAAAATAACACAGTATCGATATTTGATACAAATTGTGCAGGAATCAAATGCCATTTTGAACTACAGTAGGGCCTGCAATAGCTGCAAATTAGTCAAAGCCAGAATCGTGGTTCCTTGCTCCTCTTGGCTAGTAAGAAATATTTTAGATCGGCAAATATAAAACATGATGAACATTTATTATATAATAATAGCTTTGGTTTATTCAAATTTGATAACTTTATAATTAGAGGCATTGTACACAATGTGAAGCCGGATTCCTACCTGAACTCGTTGGACTGCCGTTAATGTTGTTCTACACTAACGAATTGAGCCACACTTAGGGTCTGCTGCTCTGGCTCACCCTTATGGATAGAGCAGCGTTTACCTAAGGGTGAAGTTTGTGAGCTTCTCGAAATTGGATTGTTTTCCTAATTTTATAGTGACTGTTGCCCTTTCCTTTCTCTTCTCTTTCTCTCTCTCTAGCTTACGATACTGGTTGATTTATACTATACAGATATAGAGAAGAATAGGGTAGCCTCATTACAACCAGCTGGCCTGGATATTGATTTGTGGAGTAGAATGCTTAATATAAGTTGAATACTACATGAGAGCCGTTTGGCGCATCGATCATATAGTTCCTAGTCTCGAATTTAACATGAAGGAATTTAACATGAAGGAATTTAACATGAAGGAATTTAACATGAAGGAATTTAACATGAAGGAAAGAGCAGAAAGGAAAGAGTGCAAGAAGCCAATTAAAAAAAAAAGAGAAAACTTTGAAGGGCAAAGAGAATTTGTGAATACAGTGCAGGAAGGAAAATCAACAAGTGAGATGATGGATTCCTTAGCTGGAAAGGGTTGCAAGGCGGAGAACTTCATACCCAGATGAAGAAACGGAAATTGGGAAATCATAGGGAGCTTGTGCGTAAACAATGGATAGGAAGAGGAAAAAAAAGAGGAATATAAGAGCAAAGAAAATCCACAGAAAGTTAAGGCAGACAAGAACGGAGGAGTGGGTAGAAAATCCTGAATTATGCAAGAGTGAAGAGTTGGGCTGAGAGACAAATTTAGAATGACAAAATAGCATAAGCCAGGTCTAACCGTAACTGCTTCATAATCACAACAGTTAGAGATCAGGTAATATGACTTAAAAGGAAGTCTCTAAGTTCATGAACACTTGATTTAAAGAGATGATTTCAGTGGAATGAGTGGCAACATCAGAGAGCGTAGAAGAGAAGGTGCATCAACAGGTACCTGATATACACACAACAGGGGATGAGGTGAAATATGTTTTGAGAGACCTGGAAATGTAAATAAAAGGTAATGGAACCTGATAGTGTGCCACCATGTATTCTGCAAAAGGAATTAGAAGCACACTTGTAACCACAAGTCAATGTAAACAAACAGTTGCCAGAAATACTGAAGTCAGCGATTGCAGTCTTAATATTAAAATGAGACAAACCAGGAAGTTATAAAGTACAAACCAGTATTACTGCCAAGCATAACATGTAAAACAATGAAGTTGATAATCTTAAGAAGAGTTGTACAACATTAAGAGAGAAGTCATTTCATAAAAGAAATAATGAGCATGAGAATGAGATAGCATATGTCTTACAAACCTGATGGAGGTCTACGAGAATCTTAAAAAATGAAGGAAAGGATGGGTAGACTGCATATTTATGGACTGCAAGAAGGCATTTGATGGTGTACCTCACGAGTGACTGGGGAAAATAACTTGAGGAGGCAGGAGTAATTGGCAATGTTCTCATGTGGATCATCGAGTACCTGAGCAGGAGACAAAGAATGACTGTCCGAGTTTAGATGTCAGAATGAGGAAGAGTAATGACCAGGGTTCATAATCGATATTAAAACCAGTAATATATTTTGTATATAAGAATTACTTAATAGAAGAGACGCAGTCAGATGTATTCCTGCTCGCTGATGATATAAAAGTAATGGGAAGAATAAAAAAAAAAAACAGATGAGACAGGAAAAATCTTGAAATGGATCTGGAGAAATTACAGAATTTGTCAGAAAGTTGGATGCTTGAACTCAGCCTCACCAATCGCCTTCAGGGACAGAGGCTTCAGACTTGACCAAAGGAGAAAGTCCAAGGGAGGAGCATAGTGCCAAACATATCGCCAAAGGCACACAAGTCGATAACCATTGCGGCTAATGCTCATTTGGAAAACCTTATGCGACGAGTCTAAGTACAATGGATAATGAGAAATCAGGAGTGGCTGTAAGAGATGACCACGATATTAAAAGACTAAAGAACAATGGGAAATATGATAGCAGTATACAAAATACTCTTATGAAATGATAGGGTAGACATTGAGAAACTTGCTCAAAGGCGGGAAAACGGTATCAAGATCACAATTAGACGTTAAAGACGCAGGTAAGTAAGAAGGATGTCAGGGAGTATTTCTTCTTATGGTTGTCAGGAAATGCAATGAACTTGAAAACATTTTAATAAAAACAGTCTTCATACATAATTTTAATCGTAGATATGAGAGGGCACACGACGCTAGTATATACTGAATGTGGCCAGCGGGAAGTTTAGAAGCTAATCTAGTAGCTCAGACTCGATCCCTGTAACCACATGTGGGTGAGTACATACAGGCGAGTACAAACGGGTGACTACACACAAATAACAGCTAAAATGAACCGCACGCCTATCAACGACGCAATATCTGACACTCGCTAGAAATACCTCAATATTTCACTACAAAGAGAGAGAGAGAGAGAGAGAGAGAGAGAGAGAGAGAGACAGAGAGAAGAGAGAGAGAGAGAGAGAAAGAGAGTGTCACAAGAGAGAGAGAGAGAATGCTCTTGTTGTGTCACAAATATACAAACATGAAGTGGTACTTCAATGTGAAATGTAATGGAATGTAATACAGGGTGGTAAAACATGGGATTGTTATAGGCAGGCTTCTGGAAAGTAATGCAGGTTTTAGTAAAACCTTGAGACTTCTGTTACTTTCAATTTATATGAAACCATACAAACTGTAACCTTTCTTGGCAATAAACATTTATGTTTCAAATGCCTGTTAACTTCGGCTCACCAAAAATTGCATATGTTGCATCAAATTATTAAACATTAGTAAGTATTTTTGGAAAGGTAGACCTCTAGTGGGATTAGATAAGATTTCGTTCGGATTTTCAACCCCGGTGGGTTAGCCACCCAAGATAACCCAAGATAGTGCGTCATCGAGAACTGTCTAACTTATTTCCATTGTGGTTCTCAATCTTGTCCCCCAGGATGCGACCCACACCAGTCGACTAACACCCAGGTACCTATTTGCTGCTAGGTGAACAAGACAACAGGTGTAAGGAAACACGTCGAAATGTTACCACTCGCCGGTAATTGAACTTGGAGGGTCCGGGTTCGATTCTATCTTCTGTGTAATATCGAGTCATTTAGAGCAAGGGCCTGATATTGTTTTAAAAAGGCTCAATTTGTAACAACTAAAACATATCACTGGAAAAGTTTCGGTCCTGAGTCCTTGGTCACACCAAATGTAGTGAATGTGCCAAGGTCCTCGGACCGAAACGTTTCTGACCAAATGTAAAAGTGTTTGCAAACCATACCACGGGCGGGGATAGAACCGGGGTCGGTCTGGAGCTTTGAGAGTGATCTGGTTTGTTTGCAGTCGTGTCATAACGATTTCGTGAGTCAAGTGTTTGCAAGTTATCTCATTTTCCAACAACCTGTGGGTATCAAATACCGTTTTTACCAGTGCGCCATTTTGATTCTTTGATAAGCCTGTTCATTTTAGCCTTATGCAAACTCGCTTGTTTGTACTAATTTTTATATATCCACCTCCATTTAGTAGCAAGAATCATGTCATATCTTCTAGAATTACCCTTAACTTTCCACTTGCCGGATTCACTCCCTCCTAGACTCAAGGGTTCTGTCATATCTAATCTTAAAGTTATGTATGAAACCTGCCTTCACTAATTCTTATCCCAGGTCATTCCATTTCCTGACCACCATAAGACTGAAGAAATACTTTCTGACATCCCTCATACTCACCTGTCTAACTTCCATTTGTGCTCTCGTGTACCTGTTTTCCGCCTATCAAACATTCTATCACTATTAACGCTATCACTTACGTTTATCAGTAGCTACCAAAACCGTAAATGTCTTACGGTATTATGTCTTGTTTTTAGGAAAAAAATATCCAGAATGACATGATGATCTTTGCTTTCTATGTCCACATACCCATATCTTTATTTATCATCAATTTACGGTTACATTCATTCAAGTATTGGCCACCTAGAGTGAACTGGCTCATTCTGTCAAGCCTTCTCCAAAAAGATGCGCTTCATTCCTCTCATTCTTTTCATGATATTATTGATTCCAATAATCTGCCCACTAATGAGTTAGCTCGTTACCCATTTACCCTTTTATATTTCTGCGGCACGTGTCCATTTTTAAAGGTTTAATAAATATCGATTTCCTGTCCTAAAAGATTTCTTGGTTAACTGTTGTCAATAGTCCACGCTAACTTGGTTTAATCTGTTAGAAACATGTGTACTTGTAAGAGAAAGGTAGCTAGTGATTTCGATTTTACAAAACTCTTAACGTAACTATATTTGCAGCCTGTGTCGTAGCTCTCTTTACAGCACCTTGTCGTATCTTGTAGTATTCGTAGGAGCCTCGTTTGTAATTGCCTCATAACTCACTAGCATTTGCATTCCACGAGTACCTTCTTATAGCCCTCTCCTAGACTACTTGTAGATTCTTTGTAACTCACTAATATCCCTTTCAAAACACTTTGGATTATCTCCATCTCTCTTGTAGTCCACACGTAGCTAATTTGAAACCCATTCATAACTCACTAGTAGCCATTTTGCAGCCAACTTGTAACTCACTCGTTGCCCCTTTTAATAACCCCATAATAGTCTCATTGTACCTCATTCATAGTCCCGCTTAGCTCAATCATAGTCACCCTTTAGATCATGATTCTCCCCCAGAGATAATACTCGCTACCCTCTGGAGATCATTGCCTACTCACTGATAACTCATTGCATGTATTCCACTCTTGTATTCCACTCATATCCTCGTCGTAGTTCACCGGTGACCCCTTCATAGCTTTCTCTGAGGCTACCTCATTGCCCAAGTAATAGCTCATTGAAATCTACTCATAACCCACTCACTGCCCACTCCTTCCTCATTCATTCTCCTCTATTAGTTACTTCTCATCCAATCCATAATCCATCATTCTTAATACACAGCCATTTCATAATGCCCTCTTTGCTACCTAATAACCCTCTCAACTAATGATGGAAAACATCAACAGCCTCGGGAAGTACTTGCAGCTACCACGAACAAAGACATGGCTCACCAACAATTTCTCAGGAACGAGGACCAGTAAAAAAAAAAAAACTCTGGCGACTAAAACATCACTACCATTGGAGAGTCTGACCAGCTACAAGTTGCAACATTATCAAACAGCTACAACAATGTCCCCACAATAACGAACTTCAGCAAGAACTTCGAATTTAGCCTTTAACTTAACTATTGTCAGTTTATCTGCAATAAATTCACCCGAAATAAGTAAAATACAAAGTCTTCAGATGAAGGAACACCTCCCAGGTTAGACAGCAGAATACAATCATCTGATGATGTGTAATGCAGTTATTAATGTTCATAGAAGGACCTTCAAGAAACAGAAATAATTTTTTTTTATTTCAAACAGAAAGACGAAGAATTGATAAAGGCTAATATAATACAGCTAATACAATAGCTGAGATAAGGTTTCAAAGTCAGGTTTAGCGCAAAATTAACTTTTTATTTAAACCATTTCAGTGAAAAAACTATCATTAATACATAAAATTTTAGAATAACCGAATTCTAATTTCATATGTATGTATATATATATATATATATATATATATATATATATATATATATATATATATATATATATATATATATATATATACCCCTCTGCATAAACCCCATCCCCACAGAAACCCTCAGTACATCCCCCTCAGCTCAAACCCCACCCCCACAGAAACCCACAGTAACCAACCCCTCAGCTCAAACCCCACCCCCACAGAAACCCACAGTAACCCACACAATGTACCCTCTCCCCCCATCCCCCTCAGCACAAACCCCACCCTCACAGTAACCCACAGCAACCCACACACTGTACCCTCTATCCCCATCCCCCTCACCACAACCCCCTCCCCCACTGTAACCCCCCTAGGCCCTCTTCCCCCATCCCCCTCACCAACCCCCACCCCCACTGAAACCCCCCATAGGCCCTCTGCCTCAACACCCCACACCACAGACCCCAGCCCCACAGCAACCCCCTATAGGCCCCTGCCACGGCACCGGCTCCCCCTAACCCATCTCTCTCCCCAGACCACAGTTATTGAAAAGAAGTTGAAGGTTTGGTACATGAACGCAGATGGAATAACGAATAAATGTGAGGAGTGGCATGAAAGAATCAAGGAGATGTCCCCAGACATCGTAGCGGTTACAGAAACAAAACTCACTGGGATAATAACAGATGCAATCTTCCCACCCGGATATCAGATCCTGAGGAAGGATAGAAGGAGCAGGGGGGAGGAGGGGTTGCACTACTAATAAAAAACCGGTGGGGTTATCAAGAAATGGAAGGTATGGACGAGATTGGAGAAATGGATTACATAGTAGGTACAGTTCAGTCAGGGGAACACAAGGTAGTCATTGCAGTGATGTATAACCCACCACAGAACTGCAGGAGGCCAAGAGAGGAATATGATGAGTGCAACAGAGCAATGGTGGACACTCTAGCTGAGGTGGCAAGAAGGGCTCACTCAAGTAGAGCGAAGTTACTGGTCATGGGCGACTTCAATCACAGGGAGATTGATTGGGAAAACCTGGAGCCACATGGGGGTCCCGAAACATGGAGAGCCAAGATGATGGATGTGGTGCTGGCAAATCTCATGCACCAACATGTTAGGGATACTACCAGAGAGAGAGGGGAGGATGAACCAGCAAGACTGGACCTCGTGTTCACCCTGAGTAGCTCAGACATTGAGCACATCACATATGAAAGGCCCCTTGGAGCTAGTGACCACGTAGTTATGAGCTTTGAATACATCGTGGAGCTAAAAGTGGAGAGGGTAACAGGAGTAGAAAGGGAAAAGCTAAACTATAAAAGGGGGGACTACACAGGAATGAGGACCTTCCTGCAGGAGGTTCAGTGGGAACAGGAGTTGGTAGGAAAATCAGTAAACGAAATGATGGACTTTGTAACAACAAAATGCAAGGAGGCAGAGGAAAGGTTTGTTCCCAAGGGTAACAGAAATAATGGGAAGGACAGAACGAGCCCTTGGTTTACCCGAAGGTGCAGGGAGGCAAAAACTAAGTGCTCTAGAGAATGGAAAAAGTACAGAAGGCAAAGGACTCAGGAGAATAAAGAGATTAGTCGACGAGCCAGAAACGAGTATGCACAGATAAGGAGGGAGGCGCAGCGGCAGTATGAAAATGACATAGCATCGAAAGTCAAGTCTGACCCGAAACTACTCTACAGCCACATCAGGAGGAAGACAACAGTCAAGGACCAGGTAATCAGGCTGAGGAAAGAAGGTGGGGAGCTCACAAGAAACGACCAGGAGGTATGTGAGGAGCTCAACATGAGATTTCAGGAAGTATTTACAGTGGAGGCTGAAGGGACAACGGGAAGACAAAACAGTGGGGTACAGCAACAAGGGATATACCAACAAGTGTTGGATGAATTACACACAACTGAGGAGGAGGTGGAGAAGCTCCTAAGTGACCTTGATACCTCAAAGGCGGTGGGACCGGACATCTCTCCGTGGGTCCTTAGAGAGGGAGCAGGGACACTACGTGTGCCACTAACCAAAATCTTCAACACTTCCCTTGAAACTGGGCAACTACCTGAAGTATGGAAGAAGGCAAATGTAGTCCCCATCTTTAAGAAGGGAGACAGAAATGAAGCACTAAATTATAGACCAGTGTCACTGACATGTATAGTATGCAAAGTCTTGGAAAAGATTATCAGGAGGAGAGTGGTGGAGCACCTGGAGCGGAACAAGATTATAAACGACAGCCAGCACGGATTCATGGAAGGCAAATCCTGTGTCACAAACCTACTAGAGTTTTATGACAAGGTAACTGAAGTAAGAAATGAGAGGGAGGGGTGGGTTGATTGCATTTTCTTGGACTGCAAGAAGGCCTTCGACACAGTTCCTCACAAGAGATTAGTACAGAAGCTAGAGGAACAGGCACGTATAACAGGAAGGGCACTGCAATGGATCAGAGAATACCTAACAGGGAGGCAACAGCGAGTCATGGTCCGTGATGAGGTATCACAGTGGGCGCCAGTGACGAGCGGGGTCCCACAGGGGTCAGTCCTGGGACCAGTGCTATTCTTGGTATATGTGAACGACATGACGGAAGGGATAGACTCAGAAGTGTCCCTGTTTGCAGATGACGTGAAGTTAATGAGGAGAATTAAATCAGACGCGGACCAGACAGGTCTACAAAGAGACCTGGACAGGCTGGATGTGTGGTCCAGAAACTGGCTCCTAGAATTTAACCCCGCCAAATGCAAAGTCATGAAGATCGGAGGAGGGCAAAGAAGACCGCAGACAGAGTATAGGCTAGGAGGCCAAAGGCTGCAAACCTCACTCAAGGAGAAAGACCTAGGAGTGAGTATAATACCGAGTACATCGCCAGAAGCACACATTAACCAGATAACTGCTGCGGCATATGGGCGCTTGGCAAACCTGAGAATAGCGTTCCGGTACCTCAGTAAGGAATCGTTCAAGACTTTATACACTGTGTACGTCAGGCCCATACTGGAGTACGCAGCACCAGTTTGGAACCCACACCTGGTCAAACACGTCAAGAAATTAGAGAAAGTGCAAAGGTTTGCAACAAGGCTAGTTCCAGAGCTAAGGGGAATGTCCTATGAAGAAAGGTTAAGGGAAATCGGTCTGACAACACTGGAGGACAGGAGGGTCAGGGGAGACATGATAACGACATACAAAATACTGCGTGGAATAGACAAGGTGGACAGAGACAGGATGTTCCAGAGATGGGACACAGAAACAAGGGGTCACAATTGGAAGCTGAAGACTCAGATGAGTCAAAGGGATGTTAGGAAGTATTTCTTCAGTCATAGAGTAGTTAGGAAGTGGAATAGTCTGGCAAGCGATGTAGTGGAGGCCGGAACTATACATAGTTTTAAGACGAGGTATGATAAAGCTCATGGAGCATGGGAGAAAGGACCTAGTAGCGGTCGGTGAAGAGGCGGGGCCAGGAGCTGAGTCTCGACCCCTGCAACCACAATTAGGTGAGTACACACACACACACACACACACACACACACACACAAAGTTGCTGGTTATGGGGGACACACACAGATCACCTGGAGCACACCAGGATGTTGGATGTGGTGCTGGAAAACCTCATGCACCAACATGTTAAGGACACTACCAGAGTGAGAGGGGAGGATGAACCAGCAAGATTGGACCTTGTGTTCACCCTGGGCAGCTCAGACATTGAGGACATCAAGTATGAGAGTCCCCTAGGAGCTAGCGACCACGTGGTTCTGTGCTTTGAATACATAGTAGAGCTGCAAGTGGAGAGAATAACAGGAGTTGAATGGGAAAAGCCTGACTATAAAAGAGGGGACTACATAGGGTTGAAGAACTTCCTGCGGGAGGTCCAGTGGGACAGAGAACTGGCAGGAAAGCCAGTAAATGAAATGATGGAATATGTAACAACAAAATGCAAGGAGGCAGTGGAAAGGTTTATTCCCAAGGGCAACAGTAACAACGGGAAGACCAGAACGAGCCCCTGGTTTACCCGACGGTGTAAGGAGGCAAAAACAAAGTGCAATAGAGAATGGAAAAAGTACAGAAGGCAGAGAACACACGAAAATAGGGAGATCAGTCGCAGAGCCAGGAATGAGTACGCACAGGTAAGGAGGGAGGCCCAGCGACAGTATGAAAATGACATAGCATCGAGAATCAAGACTGACCCGAAACTGTTGTATAGCCACATCAGGAGGAAGACAACAGTCAAAGACCAGGTGATCAGATTAAGGACAGAAGGTGGAGAACTCACAAGAAATGATCAGGAGGTATGTGAGGAGCTGAACAGGAGATTTAAGGAAGTTTTTACAGTAGAGACAGGAAGGGCTGTGGGAAGACAGCACAGAAGGGAACATCAAGAGGGAATATACCAACAAGTGTTGGATGACATACGAACAACTGAGGAGGAGGTGAAGAAGCTCTTAAGTGACCTTGACACCTCAAAGGCGATGGGACCGGACAACATCTCCCCATGGGTCCTTAGAGAAGGAGCAGAGATGCTGTGCGTGCCTCTAACCACAATCTTCAACACATCCCTTGAAACTGGGCAACTACCTGAGAAATGGAAGACAGCTAATGTAGTCCCCATATTTAAGAAAGGAAACAGAAACGAGGCACTAAACTACAGACCTGTGTCTCTGACATGTATTGTGTGCAAAGTCATGGAGAAGATTATCAGGAGGAGAGTGGTCGAACACCTGGAAAGGAACAAGATTATAAATGAAAACCAGCATGGGTTCATGGAAGGCAAATCTTGTATCACAAACCTCCTGGAGTTTTATGACAAGGTAACAGAAGTAAGACACGAGAGAGAGGGGTGGGTAGATTGCGTTTTCCTAGACTGCAGGAAGGCCTTTGACACAGTTCCCCACAAGAGATTAGTGCAGAAGCTGGAGGATCAGGCGCATGTAAAAGGGAGGGCACTGCAATGGATAAGGGAATACCTGACAGGGAGGCAGCAACGAGTCATGGTACGTGAAGAGGTATCACAGTGGGCGCCTGTTACGAGCGGGGTCCCACAGGGGTCAGTTCTAGGACCAGTGCTATTTTTGATATATGTGAACGACATGATGGAAGGAATAGACTCTGAAGTGTCCCTGTTCGCAGATGACGTGAAGTTGATGAGAAGAATTAAATCGGACGAGGATGAGGCAGGACTGCAAAGAGACCTGGACAGGCTGGACATGTGGTCCAGTAACTGGCTTCTCGAATTCAATCCAGCCAAATGCAAAGTCATGAAGATTGGGGAGGGGCAAAGAAGACCGCAGACAGAGTATAGGCTAGGTGGACAAAGACTACAGACCTCACTCAGGGAGAAAGACCTTGGGGTGACCATAACACCGAGCACATCACCGGAGGCACACATCAACCAAATAACTGCTGCAGCATACGGGCGCCTGGCAAACCTGAGAATAGCGTTCCGATACCTTAATAAGGAATCGTTCAAGACACTGTACACTGTGTATGTTAGGCCCATACTGGAGTATGCAGCACCAGTCTGGAACCCACACCTGGTCAAGCACGTCAAGAAGTTAGAGAAAGTACAAAGGTTTGCAACAAGGCTAGTCCCAGAGCTCAAGGGAATGTCGTACGAGGAAAGGTTAAGGGAAATCGGACTGACGACACTGGAGGACAGAAGGGTCAGGGGAGACATGATAACGACATACAAGATACTGCGGGGAATAGACAAGGTGGACAGAGATAGGATGTTCCAGAGAGGGGACACAGGGACAAGGGGTCACAACTGGAAGCTGAAGACTCAGACGAGTCACAGGGACGTTAGGAAGTATTTCTTCAGTCATAGAGTTGTCAGCAAGTGGAATAGCCTAGCAAGTGAAGTAGTGGAGGCAGGAACCATACATAGTTTTAAGAAGAGGTATGACAAAGCTCAGGAAGCAGAGAGAGAGAGGACCCAGTAGCGATCAGTGAAGAGGCGGGGCCAGGAGCTGAGTCTCGACCCCTGCAACCACAATTAGGTGAGTACAATTAGGTGAGTACACACACACACACACACACACACACACACACACACACACACACACACGAGGTGTCAGAGTGGGCGCCTGTGACAAGCGGGGTTCCACAGGGGTCAGTCCTAGGACCAGTGCTGTTTCTGGTATTTGTGAATGATGTGATGGAAGGAATAGACTCCAAAGTGTCCCTGTTTGCAGATAATGTGAAGTTGATGAGAAGAATTCAATCAGACAAGGACCAGGCAGAACTACAAAGGGATCTGGACAGGCTGCAGGCCTGGTCCAGCAATTGGCTCCTGGAGTTCAACCCCACCAAGTGCAAAGTCATGAAGATTGGGGAAGGGCAAAGAAGACCGCAGACGGAGTAGAGTCTAGGGGGCCAGAGACTACAAACCTCACTCAAGGAAAAAGATCTTGGGGTGAGTATAACACCAGGCACATCTCCTGAGGCGCACATCAACCAAATAACTGCTGCAGCATATGGGCGCCTAGCAAACCTAAGAACAGCATTCCGACATCTTAATAAGGAATCGTTCAGGACCCTGTACACCGTGTACGTTAGGCCCATATTGGAGTATGCGGCACCAGTTTGGAACCCACACCTAGCCAAGCACGTAAAGAAACTAGAGAAAGTGCAAAGGTTTGCAACAAGACTAGTCCCAGAGCTAAGGGGTATGTCCTACGAGGAGAGGTTAAGGGAAATCGACCTGACGACACTGGAGGACAGGAGAGATAGGGGGGACATGATAACGACATATAAAATACTGAGAGGAATTGACAAGGTGGACAGAGACAGAATGTTCCAGAGATGGGACACAGCAACAAGGGGACACAGTTGGAAGTTGAAGACTCAGATGAATCACAGGGATGTTAGGAAGTATTTCTTCAGTCACAGAGTAGTCAGGAAGTGGAATAGTTTGGGAAGCGATGTAGTGGAGGCAGGATCCATACATAGCTTTAAGCAGAGGTATGATAAAGCTCATGGTGCAGGGAGAGTGACCCAGTAGCGGCCAGTGAAGAGGCGGGGCCAGGAGCTATGACTCGACCCCTGCAACCACAACTAGGTGAGTACACACACACACACACACACACACACACACACACACACACACACACACACAAACACACACACACACGAAGGTACTGGGGATGGCTGGGCTTAACAAGAAGTATTGGCAGAAAGAATGAGGAGCAAAATGTAACAGGAGTGGGAAAAAAAGGCTAAGAGAGTTCTGTGACACGGTTATCAAGAAGATACCAACAGAGAGCAGGAAGTGGGAGTTATGAGCTCTTGCTTCAGAGTCATGGGTGGAGAAACTGGAAGTGCTGAAGCAGAGTATAGAGGTGAGACAAATAGGAGCAAGGAGCTGGGTGAAGGATGAACAGTGGGAGGTGAGGGAATAGGAGGGAAAAGAGCAAAGAAGTCTCAGGGAAATGACACCAGGCCTCTGGGATGGCTGGAGATGATGAATATAACCAGGGAGATACCTAAGTCAGACTCAGAGATACAGAGGGAAACAAAATGGTATGAGGAAGGGGAGAGGACACTCATTATTCATGGGCTCCATTAGGCAGAAGGGAAGACCTATGATGAAAGAAGACAGGGGAGGTAAAAGAGACACAACTCAACTGACAAATTTTCAGAGAAGTGGGTGGTAATCGAAAAGAGCCGCTCATATTGACATTCAAGTCAGAAATGATAGGAAACAATAATCCTGCAGTGGAAACTCCCTGACAAAGGGTTCCCAAAAATACCAATGAATGTACCTTGACTATGACAGAACACAAAAAGAATGGAAACAGCTGCATGAAAGAGTAAGAATGTGCAAGAGGCAGGGAGGAACAGGGCAGGTACCAGGAGACAGGGAAGCACAGCCTCGATTGGAACAGCAAACACAACTGTACATAGAACCACCCAGAGCATCTCAACCACTACCACCTCACACCAACCAAACACAATAACAAGAGCAGAGCCACACCCACAATCCCCATTCCCCAGTGCTAATACTACCCCACCAGCATACTACCATAATATCCAGACCTGCCTGCCACACCCACAGCCAACACCAACCCCTCCCACCCCCCAGAATACAGTTCTTGTAAGTAAGCTGATGATATGGTGCACCAGCGCAGATGGAATTACAAATAAGAGGCATCCCCGGACATCATAGCAATCATAAAGCTCACGGAAATGATAGAAAACACGATCATCCCATCTGCTTATCGGATCCTAAGGAAAACCAGGGGAGCAGAAAGGGGAAGGAGAAGCTGCAGACTACATAATAAGAACACTTCATACTGAGGGCCCAAAAGTGATGGGAGAAGTGATATACAACCCACCAACAAACAGCAGAAGGCCAAAACAGGAATATGGTGAGAGCAACAGTGTGATGGTGGATACAGTAGCCGAGGTTGCCAGAAGGGCCCATCTGAGCAGGGCAGAGTACTCATAATGGGGGATTTCAACCTTCAGGAGACTGGGAGACATTAGAGCCACAAGGGGGACCAGAGACGTGGAGAGCCATGACGCTGGAGGCGGTACTTGAAAACTTCATGTACCACCATGTTTGGGACACAAGCAGAGAGAGAGAAGACGATGAACTAGCAAGGATGGAACTAACATTCACCTTGAACAGAGGGATATCTTGCACAAAAGGCCGCTATTCACTAGCTATCACGTAGTCTTGAGATTCGCATACAAAATAGAGTTTACAATGAAGAGTGAGGCAGTAGAAGGACTGGAGAAGCTAAACATACATAAATGGATCACGAAATCGTAATGACACGATTGCAAACAAACCATACCACGGGTGGGGTTTGAACCTCATCCGTGCTATGGTTTGTTTGAACTCCAGACCAGTGGCTAACGCGACGGTCTGGAGTGTTGAGACTCACTGACCGCGGGCTCAACACCAACCCGTGGTATGGTTTGTATACATAAATGGGACAATACAAGTATGAGGCAATTCCTACATGAGGTGCAGTGGGTAACTGCAGGGAGGCAGTGGAGAAGTTCGTACCAAGAGACACCAGAAACAACGGAAAGACCAGTGTGAGCCCATATTTTACCAAGATGTCTGGAGAGGCCAAAGCCAAATGTGCTAGATTATGGAAAAAGTATAAAAGGCAAAGGACCCAGGAAGACCCAGAAACCCAGTGTCAATACGAGAATGACTTATCAAAAGCCAGATGTGACCGAAAGCTGTTATACAGCCACTTGAGAAGGTAAACAACAGTTAAATACCAGGTAATCAGGCTGAGGAAGGAAGAAGGGGAGCTCACAGGGAACGACCAGGAAGTATGTGAAGAGCTCAGCTCGAGATTCAGGGAGGTATTCACAGTAGAAAGAAAGAGGCTTCCAGAAAACTGAGGTGGTACGGTGCACTGGCAAGTGCACAGTACCACTTGCCAGTGAGGTGAAGAAACTGATAGGGGAAGTAGATACCTAGAAGTCGGTGGGTCCAGATAAAATCGCTCCTTGGGTCCTGAGAGAGGGAGCAGATGCACTGTATGTGCCACTGACAACAGTCTTCAATAAATCTATCGAAACAAGGAAGCTGCCTGAAGTGTGGAAAACAGCAAATGTAGTCCCGTATTGTATGTATTGTATGTATGTATTGTATGTAAACTTATGGAGAAGATTATCAGGAACAAGAGTGGTGGAACACCTAGAAAGGAATGGACTCATACATGACTACCAGAACGTCTTCAGGTAAGGGAAATCCTTCATCAATAACTTATTGGAGTTCTTTGACAAGGTAACTTAAAGCAGGAGAGAGAGAGGTATGGATAGACTGCATCTTCTTGGACTGTAAGAAGGCTATAGACACAGTACCGCAAAAGAGACTGGTTGAAAAGGAAGAGGAGCAGGTGCGAGTAGGCGGAAAAGTACTGCAATGGATCTGGGAATAGCTGACAGGAAGGGAACAACGTGTCGGTACGAGAAAAGATGTCAGAATGGGTGCACGTGTCGAGTTGGTTGCACAAGGGTCAGTCCTATGTCCGGTGCACTTTCCTGTATATGTGAATGACATGAAGGAAAGGATCGAGTCAGGTGTCCTTCTTCGGAGACGATGTGAAATCTGGACAGGCTGCAAGCCTGGTCCGACAAATGGCTCCTGGAGTTTAACCCCACCAAGTGTAAAGTTATGAAGATTGGAAATTTTCAAAGAAGTGAGCATCATACTGAGCATATCTCCTGAGGCGATCATCACCCAAATAACTGCTGCAGCACATGACTGCTTGGCAAACATAAGAAAAGCCTTTCGACATCTGAGTAAGGAGTCACTCAAGACGTTGTACACCGCGTACGTCAGGCCCATATAAGAGGACGCAGCACTAGTATGGAACCCACACCTGGTCAAACACGTCAAGAAATTAGAGAAAGTGCAAAGGTTTGCAACAAGACTAGTCCCGGAGCTAAGGAGTATGTCCTGCCAGAAGAGGTTAAGAGAAATCAACCTGACGAAACTGAAGGACAAGAAGAGATACAATAAATCTCATGGAGTAGGGAGAGAGTCGACCTATTAGTGATCAGCTGTGACTTGATCCCTGCAATCACAAATAGGTGAGCACAGTTAGGTAACACACACACACACACACACACACACACACACACACACACACATACACACACAAAGAGGGGGCAGAAAAGAAGATTCAGATTACAGGCCAATAACACTGATCTGCATAATAAACTTACTGAAAAGATTATCAAGAGAAGTGTGGTGGAGCACATAGAAAGGAGTGAGTTGATGAACTACAGCCAGGATGGCTTCAGAGACGAACAATCCTGTCTCATCCGTACTAGAGTTCCTCGACAGTCTAACAAAAGTGAGACAGGAGAGAAAAGGAAGTTGGACTGCACACTTTGAAATTGGAAGTCTTTATTTTCTCAGAATCGCACTAGAGACTAGGACAAAAGCTGCACAATCAGGCAGGATAGCAGGAATGGGGAAATAATGGATCAAAGAATATTAGAGTTGACTGGTAACTTGACTCACTGTTATGTAACACGTAATATCACACCGACTAAATTTAATTCCCAGCTATTTTCACTCCCGATGTTATTCCCAAACATTTTAAAGAAATCGATAATAGGAAAACTCATATTATTGATGTCAATAAAACGTTTAATAACACAAAACATTAAATAAAATATTTAGATATGTTAGGAATGGGTAGGTTAGGATATTGAGGTTTAGTTAGGTTAGGCTAGTTAAGAATAGTTAGGTTTGGTTAAGTATGGCTCGTTTAGGATAGATTTAAGTCAGGTTAGGACTGATTAGGCAAGTGTAGATGAAGTTAGGTTACATAGGTTAAATAAAGCTAGGCTGGATTAGATGAAGATAGGTTAAATTAGGTTAGATTCAACGAAGGTTTGATTAGGTCATGTTAGATTAAGTATGAAGGATTGGGCTAGATTAGATTAAGCTAACTTAGATTCGGTTAGCCTAGACTAGACTTGATTAGAATAGATTAGATCAGGTAACATTAAGGTGAATAAGGTCAAGTCATGCTAGGGAAGGTTAGACACCAAAACTACGAATATTTAATATTTGATTCTTAACTATTTATTTTGCACCGTGCGTTGTTTCTGAAACGTCTTAGAGTCTGAGTTTAAGGTGTTGAAGGAGGTGGTTCTACTTCTCAAGGAGGAAAATAAGAAACTGAAAATTCGCCTTGATAAGTATAGCAATTGAAGATTGAGACACTTACGTAACATATGGGAATCTTTATTAAGGAAACGATTCGCCACACAGTGGCTTCATCAGTCCAATACAAAGTAGAAATGGGTTAGGAGAAGAGGAGTTTGAGGTAATCAGTCCCTCAGCCTGGAATCGATGTGTTCAGTCCATCACTCTTGTGATAAAGATTCCCATATGTTACATAAGTATCTCAATCTTCAACTTGTCGGTTTTCAAAACCATTTATCACAACTGTAGCAATGAATCTGAGGTGGTTGGAATTAGTGAAGAAAGGTTGGTTACCAGCAGTGAGGAACAGAATCGACTCACTTACAAGTGGGTAATAGTCTCCAGTAAAGAAAGGAATATCAAAGTGAGCAAAGTTAAAAAGCATTTGGAGGCGGGAAATCTCTTCTCTTCTCCAGGACTAATGATGATAAAGGTACCACTAACTCCTCTGCTAATAAAGGCAGGGATATCCTTGTGGTCGGTGACTCTAACGTTAGAGGGCGTTTCTCATGAGCTAGTGTTGATGACAAAATCAACAGGTTGGATAATATCATGTCAGGTAATGGGAATAACCCTATTATCTGCCTCACTGCTAGTGGAAACGATATTGAAAAGAACAGGAGACAGGAGCTTCTAGATAAGTACAGAACAGATAATTATTTAATTAGGTTTTTGAGAGAAACTCCTCTTAGAAGAGGAGTGACCAATATATAGATACCTAGGGTGCAATTGGTGTAAAATGCTGGCTAGACAGGTACTGCAAAGAACTTGTTATCCTACTGACAAGTAGGACAATTTCTTTGGCAAACATGATATGTAAGCAAGGGCTGGGGAACATCTCTCTAGAGTAAATATGGTAGCATTGCCCAACTCTGTCGACGGGGCTATTGCTGAGTTGTCTAGGAGTTTAAAATGATAGAAGACAGATGTATGGGTGTGAGTGAGGAATAGGTTGCAGCACGAGGGAACAAAACGACAAAAAAAAAAAAGACAGGATACTTCAGGGATTTGTTCAGAAGGCATTGTTCATCACAAATTTACAAATAAATGCAATAGAATTCGCCAACAGACAAAGAAAGGTAGTAAAGGGCAGCGATCCTTAAGATCCACTGTATTAATAATAGGGACGAAAGAAACAAGATGAGCTAAGATTAATTGCATATGCAGGACACAGAGATTATTGCTATAACGAGACCTGGTTCAACCTGAAAGATCGACAAATGCTTTTGAATACCACATACAAGGCTATAAATTATTCCACACACACAGCCAATTCGAAGGGTGATGGAGTTGGGTTATATGTCAGAGATAATCGAAACTGTTGCATTAGACAAATAAAATTAGAAGTGACAGACACTGAATCTGTCTGACTACAGTTTCTGGAGGGAACTGAGAAATTATTCATCGGTGTGGTTCACAGGCCCCCCAAACCTTGACAGGGAATTCTGTACATTTCTATGGAACGGAATTTTTTTTTTTTTTTTTTTTTTTTTTAACAGTATTATTGACTTTATTAGTAACTATAACAAAGTTGTCTTGTGCAGAGTTTTTTTTTTTTATTTTATTTAAAACGTCATATAACAACATATTAAATATATAAAAATCCTCCTTCATTAAACAGGTATACAAAACATAATACATGAACATAATACACCTTATAAAGTATGCTGCAGCACATATCCGATATTTACAACTAAGCCAACTAGTATTTCCCTAAACCATACAAGATGAAATATCATATAAAAGCATACAACAATACGTATAACATTATAACAAAAATTAAAGCCTTAAACATTTTTTTTTTTTTTTTTTTTTTTTTTTTATAAAAAAATACAATACATTAAATAAACATAGGATTACCTATCATTACATTCATAGTAAGTATAATTACAATTGTCAATATATACACTAGAACGGTTATAAATATTCGTCCATCCCCTATTCATTATGTACCTATCCCAAGGTAACACAAGAATATACAAATTCTTCGTTACCTTATTTAAAACCCTCTTATATACATTATAAACAAAGAGAAACTATTCATCAATAATATGCCTTAGTGTTTGATTTTATGTCAATAAAACCTTTGTAAAGACATTATACATAAACAAGTGCATATATAACAAAATATCCAAAAACGAACGATATGTAATGAAACTGGTAGTCAATTTACTTGACTTCTGCAAAGATACAAAAATATTCAGTACATTACACAAAGGGTTCCACTTAATAGCATGAGATAATTCTGAATTGCCAAACAAGTAACATTATGCAACATACACACACCACATTCTTATCACATATACACACACACATGAGAGATTATGTACACATAATACAAAATTGTTACCCTCATATCTGGTCATATTCCAAAACATATATCCCAGGAGACCCCAAGCGGAACGTTACCAGGTATCATCCACATGGCTGATACAAGGAAAATATAAAATGAAAAACTATATGTATAAGTTGCTCAAGGTGCTTTTACATAACACCTGTCATGCAGTTCATGAGTTTGCTTCACGTCAATTTAAGAACAAAAATTAGTTTCCAAGCAATATTATATATATTTGTTTGAATAAAACATCATCCAAACTAACGATCATACATTTATACATTTATACATTAAACCACACCCATACCAATCGTATGCCACCTTCACTCACACATATTCAAGAAGCCAGCCTCGTGTACCCTTTAAGGTATTAACTCCCATAAATCCCTGACCTTGAATCTGCAATATCCCTTTGAAAATAAGAAAAACCATCTGTTTCCCGTAATGTCTTTATTTCTCTGTTGTGTACCATAAAATATCGCTACCAGTGCTCTGATTCTCTCCCTCACAGATAAATGCCTGTATACCCATGACGTATATACAAAATCCGTCACTAAATATCCGATTGCATTCTGTACCGGTGTTTCGACCCCCCCCCCCACATCTAAACTTAAAGCTCTTAAGACACTAAACCCACCCCCACCCACCATTCTTAACACCTTACCAAACCACAACCTTACATGTTCCAATCTCTTACAGAAATAAACTGCATGAAAGACCGTATCAGGATCTCCACACACACAACACAGCCCCCCATCCTGCACGCGCCTATTCGCTAAAACTTCCCCGGACGGCAGTATATTATGTAAAAATTTAAACATTATCTCCCTGACCTTGGCTCGTAACCGTAATGCTTTTAAACGACCCCATATGTCCTTCCATGCATACACTGGATATATTCCCTCCACCTTAGTCACTACCTCCCTGCCCTCTACCAGTGCCAATTTGCCGATCTTGATCTTGCGTGGATCTTTTACATAAATTAACATCCTCAACATGTCCTCACATCTCTTTACATCCGTTCCGGTCAACCAACGTACCAAGTCCCGTCTTATCCAGGTCAAACCCGTGCCGGCCATTCTACCCTCTCTCAAGTAGCTATGCTTGACATACATGCCTAACATCCTATTATGCAGATTCATTAGCCCCAGGCCACCCCGGCCAACCGGAAGAGACACCACATCCCTCGTTAACCAATCACAACCTGAACCCCAAATATATCTATATACACGCGTTAACATACGCTTTTCATCATATGGATGTAACGGATAAATACATGCCACATGCCACAACTTACTGAACAAAATCACATTCACCACAATTGCGCGCTGATGTATAGACAAGCCTCCTTCCCTCAAACCTGTTAAACGACCTAAAACCCTCTCTACAGCCTCACTTGAATTCACCTTCCTCGCATCCTGTATGTTATCCCTATGCACAATCCCACACACCTTAATTTGATTTACTAAAGGCCAGCCTTCCCTCTGGCCTAATATACGGAATTACTAAGTCATCTAGACACGAAAATATTGTGATGGAATATTTTAACTTTAGACAAATTGACTTGTGAAATTTGACAGGAAATTTTGAATCTAGTCATAATAGGTTGAAACATCTCACTGGCAAAAGAGAGGCATTTACAGGCGAATCAAGAGATTAGAGTGGTATTTAATAATAAAATAATAAAAAGGAAAAACAAAACAAAATGAAGAGTCTGAAGTTAGTCGCACGGGTTTAGAGGATTAGCCCGATAGGTTTCTTTCAGATAAACAGGAGTAAGATTAGGGACAGGATAAGCCTACCTACAAGCCTACTCAAGTTTACGGAAAGTAGCAAGGAAATGCGTACAATCATCAACGCTTACTTCCTCTCTGTTTTTACGCAGGAAGATACTGAAGAAATTCTGGAAATCAAAAATTATATGGGTCTGGAAGAAAAGTTATGAACGATCAAAGTCACTGGTAACATGAGTCTCAGATAAATATATAGATTAAAACCAAATAAATCTCCGGGCCCTGAAGAACTGTCCTCAAGAGTTATAAACGCATGTAAGGAAGAACTTAGCAAACCATTAGATAGTTTTTTCAATATATCGCTTAAAACTGGCATAATGCCAGTTAAGTGGAAAATGGTAAATGTGATACCTATCCACGAAGCAGGAGACAGGTTGTTAGCATTGAATTATAGACCAAGTATCCTAACCTTCATTGTCGGGAAGTAGATGGAATCAGTAACTGCCGAGGTTGTTTGAAGCCACCTTGAACAACACAAACTGATCAATGAATTCCAGCACGGTTTTGCCAAGGGGTATTCCTGCCTCACGAAATTATTAACTTTTTTCACTAAGTTATTTGAAGAAGTAGATCAAGATAGTAAACATATTGTTCATGTACAAGAATAGTACAAAATACCGACAAGATGAAATTAAGACGCATGTGCAACATCTGGGTATCTTAAGAACATAACATAAGAAAGATGGAACACTGCAGCAAGCCTACTGACCCATGCGAAGCAAGTCCATTTCTCCCCCCCCCCCCGTCGGATTACCCTAATGTCCCGCCTAGTCAGGGCACTTCCACTTAAGGAAGGAGCACGGCATCAGACCTAGTAGCACAAGCTAGTCAAGTCTAGCTCACACACACCCACGCCCACTCATGTATTTATCTAACCTATTTTTAAAACTACACAACGTTTTAGCCTCTATAACTGTACTCGGGAGTTTGTTCCACTCATCCACAACTCTATTACCAAATCAGTACTTTCCTATATCCTTCCTGAATCTGAATTTTTCTAACTTGAAACTGTTGCTGCGAGTCCTGTCTTGGCTGGAAATTTTCAGCACGGTATTTACACCACTCTTATTTATTCCTATTTCCATTTATACTCCTTGATTATATCCCCCATAATTCTATGCCTTTCTAGCGTGCAGATTCAGGGCCCTCAGTCTATCCTCATAGGGAAGATTTCTGATACATGGGATCAACTTAGTCAACTTCCTCTGCACGTTTTCCAGAGCATTTATATCCATTCTGTAATACCGTGACCAGAACTGTGTAGCATAATCTAAATGAGGCCTAACCAAGGATATATAGAGCTGAAGAGCAACCTGAGGACTTTTATCATTTATACATTTAGATATAAAGCCAAGATATGAAGATATAAA
>NW_027199009.1:0-5000 GCF_038502225.1 Cherax quadricarinatus
CACAACTGTGAGTCACACACTGATGGCAAACAATGTTTATGACACAACTGTGAGTCACACACTGATGGCAAACAATGTTTATGACACAACTGTGAGTCACACACTGATGGCAAACAATGTTTATGACACAACTGTGAGTCACACACTGATGGCAAACAATGTTTATGACACAACTGTGAGTCACACACTGATGGCAAACAATGTTTATGACACAACTGTGAGTCACACACTGATGGCAGACAATGTTTATGACACAACTCTGAGTCACACACTGATGGCAAACAATGTTTATGACACAACTGTGAGTCACACACTGATGGCAAACAATGTTTATAACACAACTGTGAGTCACACACTGATGGCAAACAATGTATATGACACAACTGTGAGTCACACACTGATGGCAAACAATGTTTATGACACAACTGTGAGTCACACACTGATGGCAAACAATGTATATGACACAACTGTGAGTCACACACTGATGGCAAACAATGTTTATGACACAACTGTGAGTCACACACTGATGGCAAACAATGTTTATGACACAACTGTGAGTCACACACTGATGGCAAACAATGTTTATGACACAACTGTGAGTCACACACTGATGGCAAACAATGTTTATGACACAACTGTGAGTCACACACTGATGGCAAACAATGTTTATGACACAACTGTGAGTCACACACTGATGGCAAACAATGTTTATGACACAACTGTGAGTCACACACTGATGGCAGACAATGTTTATGACACAACTGTGAGTCACACACTGATGGCAAACACTAAATTTTTGTAATAAATAACAGACAGACAGATTAAAAAGGGAAGTGAATGTTTGGATGAACACAGCTTAGCAAAAATTTAACATAAAAAGAAATGAATTGTTGAAAAAGACAATTGTTGTTGCTAAGGTTGCATATGAACAGTACACCAACATATAAGTGAATAAAACAGCAGTATACCAGACATAAACAAAGAGACGAATTTGTCAGATTGCATAATCGTCTGTTGATATTTTCTTTGCCAATAGATGGAGCCACCATGATGGTCAACTTTATCCCCGGAGGCTTGTTATTTTTTGCGGGTATTATTTATAGCAATATTTGTATTAATTCATATAGTGGAGATAAGTGTTGATGAGAGAAGATTATGGATCCTAAGAAGTATTCAGTGAATATTTTGTGAATTTTGAGTCAACATAATTGTTTTCGGAGATATAAATGTCAATTTGGGAGACTTAGTTAAGGAAGATGTGGCAGAAAAGTGCAGCAACATAGAGCAACAGTATATCAACATACAAGAATAGTAACATGCAAGAAGAGTAAAGTAAAAAGCCAGAACAATACAGTACCTAATAAAAAAAGTACAATAAACCGCAAAAGACAGCGCAGAAACACGCAACAACAACACATTAACACAAACCAATGGTAATCCAACACGCAACAACACTACAGAATCACACAAAAACATTATAGAAATATGCTCAGACAGTACACTAATATACTAAAGCAATACAGTAATATGTTATAACAGTGCACTAACATGTTACACCAGAACACTAACATGTTGTTACATCAGAACACTAGCATGTTACACCACAACACTAACATGTTGTTACATCAGAACACTAACATGTTGTTACACCAGAACACTAACATGTTGTTACATCAGAACACTAACATGTTGTTACATCAGAACACTAACATGTTGTTACACCACAACACTAACATGTTGTTACACCAGAACACTAACATGTTGTTACATCAGAACACTAACATGTTGTTACATCAGAACACTAACATGTTACACCACAACACTAACATGTTGTTACATCAGAACACTAACATGTTGTTACACCAGAACACTAACATGTTGTTACACCAGAACACTAACATGTTGTTACATCAGAACACTAACATGTTGTTACATCAGAACACTAACATGTTGTTACATCAGAACACTAACATGTTGTTACATCAGAACACTAACATGTTGTTACATCAGAACACTAACATGTTGTTACATCAGAACACTAACATGTTGTTACACCAGAACACTAACATGTTGTTACACCAGAACACTAACATGTTGTTACACCAGAATGAGGAAGTAGTGTGTATCAAAGAGGAAGTAGTGTGTATCAAAGAGGAAGTAGTGTGTATCAAAGAGGAAGTAGTGTATATCAAAGAGGAAATAGTGTGTATCAAAGAGGAAGTAGTGCGTATCAAAGAGGAAATAGTGTGTATCAAAGAGGAAATAGTGTGTATCAAAGAGGAAATAGTGCGTATCAAAGAGGAAATAGTGCGTATCAAAGAGGAAATAGTTTGGTGAATCACAACAGTTTTGAATTAACTGTGTTAAGTCAAGACAGCTGTGATTCACCTGAACGAAACTAAAAACAAATTAAAGCACAATGAATTATAAGTCAAAACAATTCCAGGTAGACTTGACCTGGTGACCAGACCTGCTTTATCTCCCGATGATCACAACCAGTCCACCATGTTTCTTCCTGGTGACCAGACCTGCTTTATCTCCCGATGATCACAACCAGTCCAATTCCAGGATAGACTTGACCTGGTGACCATGTTTCTTCCTGGTGACCAGACCTGCTTTATCTCCCGATGATCACAACCAGTCCACCATGTTTCTTCCTGGTGAACAAACCTGCTTTATCTCCCGATGATCACAACCAGTCCACCATGTTTCTTCCTGGTGAACAAACCTGCTTTATCTCCCGATGATCACAACCAGTCCACCATGTTTCTTCCTGGTGAACAAACCTGCTTTATCTCCCGATGATCACAACCAGTCCACCATGTTTCTTCCTGGTGAACAAACCTGCTTTATCTCCCGATGATCACAACCAGTCCACCATGTTTCTTCCTGGTGAACAAACCTGCTTTATCTCCCGATGATCACAACCAGTCCACCATGTTTCTTCCTGGTGAACAAACCTGCTTTATCTCCCGATGATCACAACCAGTCCACCATGTTTCTTCCTGGTGAACAAACCTGCTTTATCTCCCGATGATCACAACCAGTCCACCATGTTTCTTCCTGGTGAACAAACCTGCTTTATCTCCCGATGATCACAACCAGTCCACCATGTTTCTTCCTGGTGAACAAACCTGCTTTATCTCCCGATGATCACAACCAGTCCACCATGTTTCTTCCTGGTGAACAAACCTGCTTTATCTCCCGATGATCACAACCAGTCCACCATGTTTCTTCCTGGTGAACAAACCTGCTTTATCTCCCGATGATCACAACCAGTCCATTTCTCAGGAGATTTTTCACAGTGGTTGTTTTGCATATTGTGATATCACCTGTGTACCAGAATATATAATTACTTTTCCAGTCTTAGTGTGGTAAGTGGACTGTACTAGGTCAAGTGGTGGTGGTAAGTGGACTGTACTAGGTCAAGTAGTGGTGGTAAGTGGACTGTACTAGGTCAAGTGGTGGTGGTAAGTGGACTGTACTAGGTCAAGTAGTGGTGGTAAGTGGACTGTACTAGGTCAAGTAGTGGTGGTAAGTGGACTGTACTAGGTCAAGTGGTGGTGGTAAGTGGACTGTACTAGGTCAAGTAGTGGTGGTAAGTGGACTGTACTAGGTCAAGTAGTGGTCGTAAGAGGACTGTACTAGGTCAAGTGGTGGTGGTGGTGGAGGTAAACAATATACACAGCTTCAAGAATGGATATGATCAGTCCCTGTAGAATAAAAATCAACAAAATCGGTTAAATAAAGTTGGGAAGCTGGTCCAGGAGCTATGAATCAACCACTGAAAAAATAATTTTATAAAGTAATTAGATGACAACTTTACCATATTGTCTGAGTACTTGTTTGTCTTGACTCAGCAGAATTATATTTTATGTTCCAGTGTTGTTCATGTACCAGTGTTGTTCATGTTGGTGTTGTTCATGTACCAGTGTTGTTCATGTTGGTGTTGTTCATGTTGGTGTTGTTCATGTACCAGTGTTGTTCATGTACCAGTGTTGTTCATGTACCAGTGTTGTTCATGTACCAGTGTTGTTCATGTACCAGTGTTGTTCATGTACCAGTGTTGTTCATGTTGGTGTTGTTCATGTTGGTGTTGTTCATGTACCAGTGTTGTTCATGTTGGTGTTGTTCATGTTGGTGTTCATGTCAGTGTTGTTCATGTTGGTGTTGTTCATGTTGGTGTTGTTCATGTCGGTGTTGTTCATGTCAGTGTTGTTCATGTCATTGTTGTTCATGTTGGTGTTGTTCATGTTGGTGTTGTTCATGTCATTGTTGTTCATGTCGGTGTTGTTCATGTTGGTGTTGTTCATGTCAGTGTTGTTCATGTTGGTGTTGTTCATGTTGGTATTGTTCATGTTGGTGCTGTTCATGTTGGTGTTGTTCATTTTGGTGTTGTTCATGTTGGTGTTGTTCATGTCAGTGTTGTTCATGTCGGTGTTGTTCATGTTGGTGTTGTTCATGTTGGTGTTGTTCATGTCAGTGTTGTTCATGTTAGTGTTATTCATGTTGGTGTTGTTCATGTTGGTGTTGTTCATGTCAGTGTTGTTCATGTCGGTGTTGTTCATGTTGGTGTTGTTCATGTTGGTGTTGTTCATGTCAGTGTTGTTCATGTTGGTGTTGTTCATGTTGGTGTTGTTCATGTCGGTGTTGTTCATGTTGGTGTTGTTCATGTTGGTGTTGTTCATGTTGGTGTTGTTCATGTTGGTGTTGTTCATGTCAGTGTTGTTCATGTTGGTGTTGTTCATGTTGGTGTTGTTCATGTTGGTGTTGTTCATGTTGGTGTTGTTCATGTTGGTGTTGTTCATGTTGGTGTTGTTCATGTTGGTGTTGTTCATGTCAGTGTTGTTCATGTCGGTGTTGTTCATGTTGGTGTTGTTCATGTTGGTGTTGTTCATGTTGGTGTTGTTCATGTTGGTGTTGTTCATGTTAGTGTTATTCATGTTGGTGTTGTTCATGTTGGTGTTGTTCATGTCAGTGTTGTTCATGTCGGTGTTGTT
>NW_027199009.1:10000-36830 GCF_038502225.1 Cherax quadricarinatus
GCGAGGTCTGTACTTGCAGAAAAATGAGATAATTATTATATAATAACTTATATTTCCAGAGATTCATCAAGGTAAGCTAGCTCATACGTCAGGCTTCGCTCTGTTCTAACTTAAGTGACATTACACATCGTTATCAAAGACTCACACATAACTATCTAAGACTCAGTGACATCACTAATCGTTATCTAAGACACAGTGGCATCACTCATCGTTATTTAAGACTCAGTGACAACACTCATCATTATCTAAGACTCAATGACATCACTCATCGTAATCTAAGACTCAATGACATCAGTCATCGTTATCTAAGACTCAGTGACATCGTTGTGTAAATATATCAGAAGAGTAATTCTTTAGTTATGGAACTGATCCCAACGATTCCAAGTGTTTTTACTATTTTACTGCAGAGACAAGTTTGTCCGTAAGATGCATCAACACATTACGTATTTTCGCCGTTCAGAAGAGAAAGACTTAATAATATTTAAAGTAAAAGCACTTAAAGGCTTCTCTTCAGGAAATCCTGATAGAGTAACTGGTGAGTGGACCGTAAAGACGCCACTGATGGCTGGGTCTGGTAACTTTGTGGTTGACAATTCCATCAAACTTTTAATTTTTTTATGCCACAGTGTGGTCTTGTATCTCAGCGTAGTAACAACATATATCGAAAATATTGTGAGTGGATTGTGTATGAGTAATTACACCCAAATAACATCAGTCTGAATGAGGTTAAAATACAACACTTTACCTCCCGATGATCCAACTTGACCACCAACCTTCCTACCTTCTTTTACACTGTTTTTTTTTTTTTGTCTTTGGAGGGAGGGTTGTATTGTTTTGTTATATTTTGTTTTGTCATACATTTTATTATGTAATATGTTACATTATGTTAATAAGCTATTAACATAACATGGAGATAAATGCTATACAATACCGACACGATGGAAAAGTATACTCACGTGCAATATAATGCGATTTTTATTGACAACGTTTCGCCCACTGTTGCGCCGTCTAAACACCCTCGTTCATTTCCTTTATTAGCTAAATTGGAAATGAACGTCCTTGTATTATTATTACTTGTTTGTACAATTATTTCTGTATGTGACCAATATGTATTTATATCTGGCTGTATATGTGTAGTTTTATTATGTGTCTGTTTTATGTAAAGGACCTAGATTAATATAGAATAATCCAATCATCCAAAAGTATGGCTAAACATAATTTTTTGCTGTTGTTCCCCCCCACTGTTGTTACCCCCACTGTTGTTACCCCCACTGTTGTTACCCCCCACTGTTGTTACCCCCACTGTTGTTACCCCCACTGTTGTTACCCCCCACTGTTGTTACCCCCACTGTTGTTACCCCCCACTGTTGTTATCCCCACTGTTGTTACCCCACACTCTTGTTACCCCCCACTCTTGTTGCCCCCCCCCCGGCCACTGTATATTTGGTTAGGTGTTTGCCGGGTCAGTGTCACGTGATCTAGCCAACGTCCAAGCTAGGTGTTCGTCTTGGAGCAGAGTGAATGTACCAGCCGACTAGTTAACACTCGTTCACTGGTCTTATTAGACAGTTGTTAATTGCTCTTCCTCACCATAGTATATTCTGGGCAATACTTGTACTCTGTCTGATTCCTCTAGTTATAAAACTAGTTAATTATAGAGAAGAAGATTGTATTTATGTGTAATTAGTCTGATATAAAGTCTCTTTGTGAAACAAAGCTTTAAGACATCATACGGGAAAATACGGTAAAAGATTCCCTGTTGTATATACTTCTTATCAGTATAAACAGAAAATGTATAAAGTTACATGCCTGACATTTTATAATATCTATGAAATTACTTCATTAAACTGAGATTGTACTTGAAGTTTATTTCCATCCCAAACTCTGTCTAAATTGTTATGTCTGAATCCCACATGAAGGTAATATTTACTGACTTTTAAGCTTAAGTGTAACACCCACACAGTGGACTTTATCAAGTCACAAACAGCTTTACCTGAGCAGACTATGTGAGTATATATAGGGAACAGACACTGCAGACACTGTAGACACTGTAGACACTGCAGACACTGTAGACACTGCAGACACTGTAGACACTGTAGACACTGTAGACACTGCAGACACTGTAGACACTGTAGACACTGTAGACACTGTAGACACTGTAGACACTGTAGGCACTGCAGACACTGTAGACACTGGAGACACTAGACACTGTGACACTGTAGACACTGTAGACACTGTAGACACTGTAGACACTGCAGACACTGTAGACACTGTAGACACTGCAGACACTGTAGACACTGTAGACACTGCAGACACTGTAGACACTGTAGACACTGTAGACACTGTAGACACTGTAGACACTGCAGACACTGGACATAAAACATCAACTCATACACAGATAACCCGCACATAGCAGAGAGAGTGAGTGAGTGTAATATATAGGTGAGGATAACAGCGACGGGAGAAAGAGAGGAGGAAAGAGAAATAGTGGAAGTTGTAATGATGGTTGTAGTAGTAGAAGTGGGAGTAATTTGTGCCACAAGAGAAAGGGAAGTGAAGGGAGACAATAATAGTAGTAATAGTAGAAAATAGAAGCAAAAATAATAGTAAAGGAGTGATAGTCGTAGTACAAGTAGAAGTTGGTTCAGTCTAAGGAAAAGAAAAAGGAGCACTGCAGGAGAGCTTAGGACCCACTAGGAGCACTGCAGGAGAGCTTAGGACCTACTAGGAGCACTGTAGGAGAGCTTAGGACCCACTAGGGGTAGGACCAAAAACGCAGGATAGTAGGAAACTGAAGAACAGAGCACACTGGCAGAAAAAAGAAAAAAAGGGAATATGAAAAAGATGAAAGGAGAAAAGGTAGGGAGAGAAGAAAGGATCATGTCAAGTCACGAGTGTTCTGAAGTTTGGAACATTTGACAATGTAAGGAGAAAGGAAGACATCTACAGAGACAAAACCAGCATTAAGATTCATAAATGGAAAACTGTGTATATAGAGATGCTTCAACAAGACGACGGTTGTGAAGGCTAGAAGTAGAATAAACACTTTGGCAGAGGACCAGTCAGTAGGATGACTGTGATGTATAACATGACAGAAAAGAGCATTATTGGAATCGGCGAGTCCAACACTTTTTTTTACTCTTTAATTAAGTCTGTCAGAAAGAGAGCGGCCGTTTCTTCATTTTTCTTCCTAGTGTGTTCTGTGACACCACTACATCACTTCCCAGAGTGTTCCACTTACTGATAGCTCTGTCACTGAAGAAATACTTCTTAGCATCCCTGTGATTCATCTGAGTCTTCAGCTTCCAGTTGTGATCCCTTGTTGTTGTGTCCCATCTCTGGATCATTCTACCTATGTCCACTTTGTCAATTCCTGTCAGTATTCTATGCGTCATCATATGACCCCTGTGTCTCCTGTCCTCCAGTGTCGTCAAGCCCATTCCCCTAACCTCTCTTCGCAAGACATGTCCCTTAGCTCCGGGGCTAGTCTTGCTACCTAGCTTGGCTAGGTGTGGGTTCCAAAGTGGGAGTGTGTGTGTGTGTGTGTGTGTGTGTGTGTGTGTGTGTGTGTGTGTGTGTGTGTGTGTGTGTGTGTGTGTGTGTGTGTGTGTGTGTGTGTGTGTGTGTGTGTGTGTGTGTGTGCGTGTGTGTGTGTGTGTGCGTGTGTGTGTGTGTGCGCATGTGCGTGGGAGTTCATCTGAGGGAGTGATAATTATTAACGGGTTGACATCAAGGGGCCCAAGGTTGGAAACCTGGAGACTTTTCATGTCTGATTTTGAAAGTGACTCCAGCACCCACACCTGTAGAGAGATCAGCACCCACACCTGTAGAGAGACCAGCACCCACACCTGTAGAGAGACCAGCACCCACACCTGTAGAGAGACCAGCACCCACACCTGTAGAGAGACCAGCACCCACACCTGTAGAGAGACCAGCACCCACACCTGTAGAGAGACCAGCACCCACACCTATAGAGACTAGCACCCACATCTGTAGACAGACCAGTACCCACACCCGTAGAGACCAACACCCACACCTGTAGAGAGACCAGCACCCACACCTGTAGAGACCAGCACCCACACCTGTAGAGACCAGCACCCACACCTGTAGAGAGACCAGCACCCACACCTGTAGAGAGACCAGCACCCACACCTGTAGAGAGACCAGCACCCACACCTGTAGAGAAACCAGCACCCACACCTGTAGAGAGGCCAGCACCCACACCTAAAGAGACCAGCACCCACATATGTAGACAGACCAGCCCCACACCCGTAGTGACCAACACCCACACCTGCAGAGAGACCAGCACCCACACCTGTAGAGACCAGCACCCACACCTGTAGAGACCAGCACCCACACCTGTAGAGAGACCAGCACCCACACCTGTAGAGACCAGCACCCACACCTGTAGAGACCAGCACCAACACCTGTAGAGACCAGCACCCACACCTGTAGAGAGACCAGCACCCACACCCGTAGAGACCAGCACCCACACCTGTAGAGAGACCAGCACCCACACCTGTAGAGACCAGCACCCACACCCGTAGAGACCAGCACCCACACCTGTAGAGAGACCAGCACCCACACCTGTAGAGAGACCAGCACCAACACCTGAAGAGACCAGTACCCACACCTGTAGAGAGACCAGTACCCACACCTGTAGAGACCAGCACCCACGCCTGTAGAGACCAGCACCAACACCTGTAGAGACCAGCACCCACACCTGTAGAGAGACCAGCACCCACACCCGTAGAGACCAGCACCCACACCTGTAGAGAGACCAGCACCCACACCTGTAGAGACCAGCACCCACACCCGTAGAGACCAGCACCCACACCTGTAGAGAGACCAGCACCCACACCTGTAAAGAGACCAGCACCAACACCTGAAGAGACCAGTACCCACACCTGTAGAGAGACCAGTACCCACACCTGTAGAAAGACTGCTACCCACTCTTATATATCAGAGAAGTAGTTATTACAACACATGCACGTGGGGCGGTGAAGACTATTTTATGTTCAATTCCAGAGAAGAAAGTTCATCAGGCGAATTCCAGCAGGATAATAAGAGACGCAGGACCGACACTTCACCATCACTTGTTCTCAACATTACCTTCATAAAGTATTGTGTTGCAACACCATCACTTGTTCTCAACATTACCTTCATAAAGTATTGTGTTGCAACACCATCACTTGCTCTCAACATTACCTTCATAAAGCATTGTGTTGCAACACCATCACTTGCTCTCAACATTACCTTCATAAAATTGTGTTGCATTGTGTTGCAACACCATCACTTGCTCTCAACATTACCTTCATAAAGTATTGTGTTGCAACACCATCACTTGCTCTCAACATTACATTACCTCTCAACATTACCTTCATAAAGCATTGTGTTGCAACACCATCACTTGCTCTCAACATTACCTTCATAAAGCATTGTGTTGCAACACCATCACTTGCTCTCAACATTACCTTCATAAAGCTCTCAACATTACCTTCATTGTGTTGCAACACCATCACTTGCTCTCAACATTACCTTCATAAAGTATTGTGTTGCAACACCATCACTTGCTCTCAACATTACCTTCATCATTGTGTTCACCATCATCAACATTACCTCATCATTGTGTTGCAACACCATCACTTGCTCTCAACATTACCTTCATAAAGTATTGTGTTGCAACACCATCACTTGCTCTCAACATTACCTTCATAAAGCATTGTGTTGCAACACCATCACTTGCTCTCAACATTACCTTCATAAAGTATTGTGTTGCAACACCATCACTTGCTCTCAACATTACCTTCATAAAGCATTGTGTTGCAACACCATCACTTGCTCTCAACATTACCTTCATAAAGCATTGTGTTGCAACACCATCACTTGCTCTCAACATTACCTTCATAAAGCATTGTGTTGCAACACCATCACTTGCTCTCAACATTACCTTCATAAAGCATTGTGTTGCAACACCATCACTTGCTCTCAACATTACCTTCATAAAGCATTGTGTTGCAACACCATCACTTGCTCTCAACATTACCTTCATAAAGTATTGTGTTGCAACACCATCACTTGCTCTCAACATTACCTTCATAAAGCATTGTGTTGCAACACCATCACTTGCTTTCAACATTACCTTCATAAAGTATTGTGTTGCAACACCATCACTTGCTCTCAACATTACCTTCATAAAGCATTGTGTTGCAACACCATCACTTGCTCTCAACATTACCTTCATAAAGCATTGTGTTGCAACACCATCACTTGCTCTCAACATTACCTTCATAAAGTATTGTGTTGCAACACCATCACCTCCCCCTCCCCCCACATCATTCAATATGGTGTCACCATCGGTCGACTCTGACGACAGTGCAAAACGTCCAGCGTTTTAAATGTTATAGAAAAAACAAGAGCAGCGAGAGTAACAACGTATATATTGTGTTTTATGGTTTTTTTTACTAATAAGAGATTAATGAATAAAATTGTGAAAGCTCTATAGATTATTATTTACTCATTGTTTGCTCTATAGATTACGCTAGCTGGAGATTCGTCTATGCATTTGTGGTAGGTGCCTGTGCTAACTTTCCTATGGTGTAGAAATATTGTGGCTAGCTGGTCTAGTGGCTAACGCGACGGGCTTGAGACTCTATGACCGCGGGTTCAATCCCGGCCGGGGGTATGTGGAAACCTCTAAAATGCTGGACCCAGAGCTGTAGCTTTTCTCATAATGGGTCAGGAGCTGTAACACTTGTTACCCCTTTGATGAGGTAAACAAAGGTTATGGCTGTCACCGGCGATATTACTCGCGTTTTAAAAACATAAGAAAGAACACTGCAACAGGTCTGTTGCCCATGCAAGGCAGGTCCAAGTGACCTCCCGGCTTAAACAAATGACCCACCTAGACAGGTCAGGTCACATCCAATTAAGGAACATGGAATCAGTCCTATTAGCACAAGCTAGTCAAGTTCAACACACACCCACTCACGTATTTACCCAACCTATTTTTTAAAATACACAACGTCTTAGCTTAGCATCTACGACGGTACTCGGGAGTTTGTTCCACTCATCCACAACTCTATTACCAAACCAGTGCTTTCCTATATCCTCCCTGAATCTGAATTTTTCCAACTTAAATCATTGCTGTGAGTTCTGTCTTTGCTAGATATTTTTAGCACGCTATTTACATTCCCTATATTTATTCCTGTTTTCCGTTTATATCCCTTTCTAGAGAGTACAGATTCAGGGCCCTCAGTCTATCCTCATAGGGAAGATTTCTGATACATGGGATCAACTTTGTCATCCTCCTTTGTACGTTTTTCATGCGTTTGTATCTATTCTGTAATACGGTGACGAGAACTGTGCAGCACAATCTAAATGAGGCCTGACCTAATATGTATAGAGTTGAAGAACAACATGATGACTCCTCGTATTTATTGCGAACACTAATGCACTGTTGTCTTGGTTTTAGATTACTGCTAACCAGAACTCCCAAATCTTTCTCGCAATCAGTAATATTAAGATCTACATTATTTAGTTTATATGTGGCATGGTTATTTTCTTGTCCAACATTTAGAACTTTGCATTTGTCTATATTAAACTGCATCTGCCACTTCTCCTGGATTGTTCTAATGTCCTCATTAGAATGAATTAGGCGACCTATATTGGTGTCATCAGAAGACTTGCTTGTCAGGTATTGCTTTACAAACAATACTCTGAGAAAATCTTATATGATTATAATGATGAATCTTAACCTGAACTTTGCACTTTGCAGCCACTTCTCCTACAGTCCTCATTAGAATTAGACCTATACATCAACTTACTGTTATCATATAAAACAATTGTTCCCAAAATGTTTTCAGGTTTCCGCCCCCTTGGTTCCCAGGTCACATCACTAGCGCCCCCCCCCCCACACACACACACTCATACAAACACACCTCTTTCTTGGTATTAAATTTACTACATAAATTCAAAACATCAGCTATTCAAACACTATAACAAGCTTATTTATTTCGCAAATAAAAGTTAACATAGTAAACCAATTTATTTAACTAAATGAAAGGGTAAATTTACATCTGATCTGAAACAACATTGTCTTCATAATTTTAATAAGATGGATGTGCACGGACATCAGCTCCTCAACATCAGTCTTGAAGGCGCAAAGAAATATTAGATACCCAGTTTCAGTAATTTTCAGTCTGTTTCTTTGCTTAGAATAAGGCTTGGCGACCGACATGAAGCCTCACTCTACTAAATGTGATGTTGGGAAGACAATAAAGTACATCTTGACGCTGTTCCACAGTGCACAGTATTGCTCAATTTTTTTTTTCCCAAAAAATTTTGATAAGACTTTTTGAACTTAGGCCTCAGGTCAATGTCATTTTCGAGTAAAATAACTTCCTGTTTCCTCACTGTTGTTACATAGGAATAGATTAATAATTCATTATGGTATTTTAAACAAAAAATAAAAGTCCTGCAATCTGTCAGGCATGTCTTTATGCAGGTCATTCAGGAGTGTACAGTATACTTGAAGATCATCGTCTGGTTTGCTCTTCTCCAAATTTGAGGCTGGGAAACTGGAAGAACTCACGACGGGCTGTGTTACGTTTGAATAACTGAAAACTGGACAGAACAGTGGAAAGGGCTGATTTCACTCTGATATGATTAACCTCATTTCCTTGCAATTGCATATTAATTTCTTTGAACTTTGTGAATACATCTGACAAATAAGCAATATCATGTTTGATGTTTCTCGGCTCAACACAGAACAGAAATGCAGTCTTGGAAGAATTCAACAACTGTTTAAAAAGTGTAGAGAAACCCATCAGGGAGTTTCCCTTTGACAGCCATCTAACTTCTGTGTACAACAACAATCATTCAAAATCTCCTTCATTCTCAGTAAAGAGCTGACGAAAACAGTCGGGGATTGAGAGCGTGTGCCTTGATTTTATTTACTGCTGTGAGAACAGTGCTTAATGATTTGTGAAGTTGACCAGTTAGGTTTTTTGTAACCAGCTGTTATCTGTGGATTACAAAGTGCACCGTAAACACACCAGGTACAGCTTTTTTTCAAGAAACTGATGAAGCCACAGTAACAATCTGTCATGGATGGTGCCTCATCTGTTGCACAAAAAGAATGTTGGTACACGGGATGTCCGTCTCTTTGAAAAAAGTCTCAACAACACGAAATACTGACTCCCCTTTTGTATTTGTTTCTAGTTTCTTTGCAAATAACAGCTCTTGAACCAAACTTTCATCTCTGATGAAACGAATATAAACAGGAAGGAAAGATTCATTGCCTGACAAAGTGGACTCACCTAAGTCAAATTCTGTTGTCTTAGGGATGCTGCACAGTATCCTTAGTGTTTTCAGCAATTTCATCCACTCTTCTTAGAACAGACTTATCACTCTGAGAAATAACTTTAATAATTTGTTCAGCAGACCTGTTTAAAGCTGTGTTCTGAACCTCACTTACTGCTGCCAGAATAAGCTCTTCCCCAGCTGTATGAGGACTGCAAGATCCAGCAATGAGATATTGTATGATGCACACAAACCATCACTGGATTGCTGTGAAGTGATACCAAATATATTTCTAATTGTCTTCAGTTTCTGTAAGTTTTCAAGAAGTGACTGAAAATATGCTAAATTTTCGTCTGCTTTGTCAGAGTGTATATTCTTTAAATTTTCCAGAAGCCTGGGAGGTTTCATGGCTTCATTTCAAAAGTCTTTCACCCAGTAGGCACATTGGTTGCTGCTGGTTATTTAATGCTGATACAAATCCATATTTCAGATATTCCACACTGTATTGCCAATACTTCTTTTTTGTCTTCTGTGCTGCGGCCATATTTTATTCTGAACAAAAAAATATGTTCTTTGTAAAATCATGCCAACCACAACAAAATACAGCAGAAATATACAGCAATCCATTTACTAGAAGAAGTACATTACACACTAATACAAGCATAAATGTTAAATGTTACGACGTGTAGCTGGTAACACAACATAGCCTATATATGTATAATATGTACATGTACATTCATAAAATACATGTTCACGCTGCCTGATGTTACATAAACATAATTGAATACACAGTATGCTATTACATAGAACGACAAAACAAATCATTTAAAAAAAAAATGTAAAAACAACAGGGAAACAAAGAAATACTGTGGGGACCCCAACAAACCTGGCGACGGGTGAGAATGTCTGGTTATGGGTGAGAGAGAACAGCAAAACAAAACATTTGTATCAAATATAAACTTACGTAAAAAGACTGAAGATAACTTGTAGTGTGTACAGACTTAGAGCCTTGGCACTTGTAGACTTGAAAACCAGACCACCACCACCACTGTCTGCTCTGGCTGGTGTGTGGTGCGTCCCAACAAAAGTTCGGACTTTTAACTCTGACTTTGGACCACAAAATAAAATAAAAGTATACTTTCTTGTATAACTCTATGTTAATTTTATTCTTTGTAAAGCACTTGTGTTATTTAAGTTTTCGTGACTCAGATTTTGTCACATAGATTTTGTAAAACAACGCTCCCTTGGATCTGATGCCAACTTTCCGCACCCTTTCCGACCCCTTTTTTCCTCAATTCCCCCCCCCTCCACCGCCCACTTGGAAGTCACTGATCTAAAGAAAAAGGCAGCACCATTCTACATTGCCAGAACCCCATTCAGCACACATTTTGCCCTGCTGTATGTATTATAAGTAAGAAAAAGGAAAATCGTGTGAAGAAATAAAAAAAAATGGATATATGACAAACTTAGCCTGGCCGAAACAACAGTTGGAGGTTAGTATATAAATAATGAATAGACTGAATTAATGAGACTGTTAATGGTCAGTCTGACTAGACTGACAAAGGTCAGTTAAAATGTTTCCATTTATATTCAATTTACTCATGAGTATAATTAATTAGTCATGTGAACAATGGCTGAACTATTGACACAGTTGTGTAGCTGTCGTGGTACATTTTGAACCTTAATAATGTGAAGTACAAGAAATTAGTGAATCGAACTGAAGATATGTCAGAAAAAATTTTTCGGTATTCAAGTTGATTTGTAGGTGTTTATAATAAAAAGATCACGGTATATATACTGTTATTTCCAGGCAAAGTGCGCTGCTGCAGGCAAGCTGCGTGCTGTGCAGGCAAGCTGCGTGCTGTGCAGGCAAGTTGCGCAGTGCTGCAGGCAAGCTGCGCAGTGCTGCAGGCAAGCTGCGCACTGCTGCAGGCAAGCTGCGCAGTGCTGCAGGCAAGCTGCGTGCTGCTGCAGGCAAGCTGCGCAGTGCTGCAGGCAAGCTGCGCAGTGCTGCAGGCAAGCTGCGCAGTGCTGCAGGCAAGCTGCGTGCTGCTGCAGGCAAGCTGCGCACTGCTGCAGGCAAGCTGCGCAGTGCTGCAGGCAAGCTGCGCAGTGCTGCAGGCAAGCTGCGTGCTGCTGCAGGCAAGCTGCGCAGTGCTGCAGGCAAGCTGCGCAGTGCTGCAGGCAAGCTGCGCACTGCTGCAGGCAAGCTGCGTGCTGCTGCAGGCAAGCTGCGCACTGCTGCAGGCAAGCTGCGCAGTGCTGCAGGCAAGCTGCGTGCTGCTGCAGGCAAGCTGCGCAGTGCTGCAGGCAAGCTGCGCAGTGCTGCAGGCAAGCTGCGCGATGCTGCACAACTGAAGTCTGCTGTCATCGTCATTAAAAACAGTGTGCGCTTGTTGATTTTAATTTAAGAGTAAACTAAACTGTTACTGTACACACCTTATATATCTGTATTCCAGTAAATGTTTATCTTGAGTTGCGTCCTTCTCGTATATTTGGACATTTCTCATCATAGGCAAGTGACATCACTTAATCTGTTATCCTACATAAAAACTCAATTTCTTACTTTTTATACCTGATTTCACTGGTTATTTTTGTTAGTCACATCCAGTAGTAATTCCTCGCCAAATAATCTTGATTAGTTTTTAAGTGAATAATTTATAAATTAAGTATTTTCAGTCTTTGTACAACTGAAACATCCTAACAGCTTCTTGTCCTTACTATAAGATAAGATTTTCTTCGGTTTTAATAACCCCGGAGGGTTAGTTACCCAGGATAACCCAAGAAAGTCAGTGCGTCATCAAGGACTGTATAACTTATTTCCATTTGGGTCCTTAATCTTGTCCCCCAGGATGCTACCCACACCAGTCGACTAACACCCAATTACCTATTTGCTGCTAGGTGAACATGACAATAGGTGTAAGGAAACACGTCGAAATGTTTCCACCCCGGCGGGAATCGAACCCGGGCCCTCCGTGTGTGAAGCTAGAGCTTTAGCCACCAGGCACCCCACCCAAACTACTTCATCTTTTGCTAGGATTTTAAATGACTCTTGCCTCAGCTGCTGTGGTCACTAGTGGCAGCTCCGTCTCCCTCAGCTGCTGTGGTCAGTAGTGGCAGCTCCGTCTCCCTCAGCTGCTGTGGTCAGTAGTGGCAGCTCCGTCTCCCTCAGCTGCTGTGGTCAGTAGTGGCAGCTCCGTCTCCCTCAGCTGCTGTGGTCAGTAGTGGCAGCTCCGTCTCCCTCAGCTGCTGTGGTCAGTAGTGGCAGCTCCGTCTCCCTCAGCTGCTGTGGTCAGTAGTGGCAGCTCCGTCTCCCTCAGCTGCTGTGGTCAGTAGTGGCAGCTCCGTCTCCCTCAGCTGCTGTGGTCAGTAGTGGCAGCTCCGTCTCCCTCAGCTGCTGTGGTCAGTAGTGGCAGCTCCGTCTCCCTCAACTTTCTCTAAAACTCTACTTCCTCATGATTTTCATGTATATTAAACTGAGGATCGCTAATATAGGTAGTGATCTGATCAGAGTACAATCCAGCTGAACTCTCTTTTTCCAATGTTATCTCATAATCTGCTGCTTATCTAAACACATTTTCACAGCTGTCATAATCAAAACATGTGTGGTTGGATTTAGTGTCTACATTTATCTGATGATGATAAATTAGACACAAGTGCAACTCTTGGGTATCTTTATTGAGGAAACGTTTCGCCACACAGTGGCTTCATCAGTCCATACATAGGAGAAACTTGAAGAACAGGAGGAGAATGAGGTAATCAGTCCCTCAACCTTGAGTCGATGTGACTGCTATGACTGCTACACCTCTCCTGCCATACGGTTTATAAGCTGCTTCTCCGCTCATCTGCCGTATTCTACTCAAGATTGATGGACTGACCACATCGAATCAAGGTTGAGGGACTGATTACCTCATTCTCCTCCTGTTCTTCAAGTTTCTCCTATGTATGGACTGATGAAGCCACTGTGTGGCGAAACGTTTCCTCAATAAAGATACCCAAGAGTTGCACTTGTGTCTAATTTATCAACATGTCGGTTCTCTGAACCATTCATCTACAAATACATTTATCTGTTGTGTTCGTTCTGTCTACACCTGTATAAGTCATTCGCTAAACAACTATTTCTATAGATGACACTTACACATTTAGGTGCCTGATAGTGCTACAATATTACCAAGAGTATAAACACAGGTTCTTGACAGGTTTACCTGCTTTTTTTGTCAATATGAAAGATCTACCAGGTTTGTTTTATCTCCGTATTTCTTTAGTAGTTGTGTTTTGATTTTTGTACAAGGTCACAAAATCAAAATCAGAGTTTCGATGTGTGTTCTCTTAAAATTTTCATATAATGTTTAAATATGACATGTATAGGATATTGCTTCAATGGGAAATCTTATAACATAACATAAGGGGTAACATAAAGCATGTTACCCCTTTCACAAAATGTTGTTATTATTGATATATATGGCTAAATTAAAACACTTGAGATATTTTCTTTTATTTATTGTATTTGAACATTGTGCATCTCTAATGACTATTACCAAAGATGTCAAGAACATCAGTGGGATGGATGGAGTTGCATACTTGAAGCTAGTTTAGGAATTCTTGGCTTCGTGGTTGAAAGTGCCAGCCTGGCATCGTTTGCAACATTCAAGCGAGTCCTCTTTTTTGTTTTCATACCCAGCACAGTTGAGAAGCCCTTCTCGCACAGATACGTTGTTGAGAATGATACCAACAACTTCAAGGCTCTCTTGGACAGAGTTGGCGAGTCAGGTATTCGTGAAATCCAAAAGGAATCTGCATTTTGGTTTTGGAATTCGATTTTCAAGGCTTCATTGGCTCGCATTGTGATCCACTCCTCCTTTGCAGGGAAATCATCATCATGAATGGCATCATCAGGTACAGAGAAGGGATGAATGATCCACTGAAGAGTGGCTGTTTCTTGGTCACTCTCTGGAAAGTAGTGATGCATGCTTGTTTCAAGCCCCTTCAAATGGTCGCTCATTTCTTTGTTGATGGTCTGTAGAAGTGATCCAGTATCATGACTATTCTCCTCAACAAACTGGTCTAGGGTGGGAAACTGGGCGATCACTCCTTTCTCCAAGCGCCGAATCCAGAGTCTCAGTTTCCCCAGAAATGCAGTCACAGTGTGATGGGCATCAATGACAGTCGTGTTTCGGCCCTGGAGTTGCAGATTACCACTGTTCAGCTCCGCAAATATGTCAGCCAAGTAATAAAGTCGAGCAAGCCACTCCTTATCGGTGAACTTGGTAGCAAAAGGAGATCCTTTTTGTTCCAGGAATTCCTGAACAGCTTTTCGGAGCTCAATGACTCGACGTACAACCTTGCCTCGTGACAACCAGCGAACATCGGTGTGGTAGAGCAGAACTTGATACTGCTCTCCCATTTCCTTGCACAGCTCCTTGAATATGCGCGAATTCACATCTCTGGACTTGATGAAGTTGACGATTTTCAACACATCTTCAAACACTAACTTCAGATTACCAGGCAGGCTTTTCGATCCTAGAGAGTACCGATGAATGATGCAGTGATCTACAGAAATTTCTGGATTGATAGCTTGTATGAGGCCCCGTAATCCACGATGACCACCCATCATCGACGGTGCTCCATCGACGGAGACCTGGAATAAAAAGAAAAATTATTATAGACTGCGTCAGTTAGTCATTGTTACTTATCTTTTGCGTTATAATTATATGGTTTTAATTAATTATTTCGGTACTTGAGTATTTCAGTACGACAGGCACGATATTTTTTGTGTGAATCATGTACAAAATATTAGCTACACTACAGTTACTTGTACAATAAATAAAACTGTATATGACTATATGCCGTGTAATTCATTGTATTTATACTAATTTAGACTTTATATAAACATCGTTTCCTACCTGTTGAACGCTGTTCCAATCCAATCCATTCTTGGTAAAGAAACTGTTGATGATATTGAAGACATCTTCTCCCTTTGTGGTTGTCAGCAGATCCTCGCATAATAGGAACTCTTCTTTGATCTTGTCCTGGTGGACGTAACGGACGAACCCAAGGAGAACAGCACAACTGGCTACGTCACACGATTCATCAAATTGCAAGGAGAATTTGCCATATGAGCTTTCATTGATCTCTGTTGTAACTTGGGACAGGATATCTGATGCCATGTCATCGACTCGTCAGCGGATGGTGTTGTGTGATAGAGATATGACACTCAGTTTCTTCGCTTGATCCTCCCCACATACCTTGCTTACCATCTCGTATGCACAAGGCATAATCAGATTCTCTGCAATGGTGTGGCATTTCTGTTGTTCGGCAATTTTATATGCAACACAGTAGGATGCTTCGACCGCAGCTTGAAACTTTTGGGCTTGAATTCCAGATGAGCCGAAGTGGATATTCTTCAGTGCTACAGCCTGGCGCTGAAAATAAGCCTGATCCTTATTTTGAAGATTTGGATGGCACTTCTGGAGGTGAGCTGAGAGTTTTGATGGCTTGAGGCTTTCATTTGTCAACACTTTGTGACATGCCACACATTGTGGCCGATCCTCTCCACCAGAAGTTAAATTCACAAAGCCATGGCGAAGAAAGGCGTCAGTGTAGGTGCGCTTTTTGGACATTTTCTTGCTCAATCTGCAGAAAAAGAAGAATATCCATGCATACACTGCAAAACGCAAGGTACATAATTTCTCGCATGGCAGCTAACACAAGTTCACTGATGCAAGCACACACGCATACATTCAAAATTGTCAGGCTGCAAGTATCATGCTTGTCAGCACAAGAGCACCGTGTAGCGCGAGACTACAGTGAACGTATACAGCCTCGCATACTCTGCTAATCCTAGCAAAACCATTGAAAACGTAAGAACCACACATACATTATATATAAAATTAATAATAGCTACAAATTCACAGTAACAGTGGGTAAATACTAACTACATACTGTACAGGGCAGTACACATAGTAGGGAAACAAGTGTAGTCAAAGATAAGATAAAACCAATATTGCAAACTAGAAATACCGCAGGAAATAGCAAACAAGAGGACTCCACTAGCAATAGTGAGGATATATTACCAAAAACAACTGGTGGGAGCTCCATTGTTGGTGCTAGGGAGGATAGAAGTAAGACAGGGAAACATGCACCAACAGGGAATACAGTCACAGAAACCCAAGGCAAACGGAAACCAAGCCTGTGCACATACTATGCACTCGGTATCTGCTGGCATGGGAAATCTGGAAAAACAGATGGGACGTGCAACTATGACCACCCTAGAAAATGCCATGCCCATATGACAACAGGAAAATGCAAACTCCCTTCCTGTAAGCTTTTTCACCCTGAACTGTGTACCTCTTCAGTACAGGAAAGACTGTGCTATAACTTAAATTGCCAAGCATACCATCTAAAGGGGACAAAAAGATACAAAACATCCGGGCCATGGGAATACCTGGGTAGCCACAGCCACTCAAGAGGGAGAGGTTTTTTAGTGCCAGGAAGGAAACAAAAACTGGCAGGAAATGGCAGAAATCGTACACCAAATCCAGTCATTCCTGGAGTGGAACCACAGTCGATGGCCTCCACTCCAAACCAACAGATACAGATACTAATGCCGGAAAAAAAATCCCCCCCCAGTACCAACAATACCACCAGTCCGATAACATTCTTCTTTGCAAATATACAGGGTCTAAAGCCAGCAACAAACAACAAAATACCTTTCATCCGTGGACTGCTTGCAGAGGCAAAGGCAATGTTCGCGGCTTTCACTGAGACCCACATAAAGGATCACTTGGACAACGAAATATGGATCCCAGGTTACAACCTATACAGATGTGACAGAGTGAACAGGCAAAAGGGGGGGCGTTGACCTGTACATTGCAGAGTCACTTGTTTGCACAGAACTGCTAAATGCCTCAAATGATGTAGTGGAAGTTTTAGCAGTAAAGGTCGAGAACCAAAACCTAGTCATTGTGGTAGTCTACAAGCCTCCAGATGCAACATCCCAGCAATTCCAGGAACAGCTGTTAAAAATTGACCACTGTCTGGAAAACCTTCCAGCTCCTGCACCCAACATCTTGCTCCTAGGGGATTTCAACTTAAGGCACCTAAAATGGAGGAATATAGCAAATAATATTGTTGCAGTAATAACACCAGGAGGCAGCTCTGATGAAAACTCACACTCACGCGAGCTTTTAAATCTCTTCACAAAATTCAATTTAAACCAGCAAATAATAGAGCCTACTAGACTGGAGAATACACTAGACCTCATCTTCACTAACAATGATGATCTGATAAGAAATGTCACCATATCAAAAACAATATACTCAGATCACAACATAATTGAGGTTCAGACATGTATGCGTGGAGCCCCAGACCGACATAATGAGATTAGTCACGAGGGAGCATTCACCAAATTCAACTTCAATAACAAAAACATAAAGTGGGACCAAGTAAACCAAGTCCTAACCGATATAAGCTGGGAAGATATACTAAGCAACACAGACCCCAACTTATGCCTAGAACAGATTAACTCGGTGGCACTCGATGTATGCACAAGGCTTATTCCTCTAAGAAAAAGCAGGAGTAGATGTAAAACAGAAAGAGACAGGCGCTCCCTTTACAGGCGACGGAAAAGAATAACAGAGCGGCTAAAAGAGGTCAATATATCTGAAATGCGTAGGGAGACACTGGTCAGAGAAATAGCAAGCATCGAACTTAAGCTAAAAGAATCCTTTAGGAGTCAGGAATCGCGGGAAGAACTAAAAGCCATAAATGAAATCGAAAGAAACCCAAAGTATTTCTTCTCCTATGCCAAATCAAAATCGAGAACAACGTCCAGTATTGGGCCCCTACTTAAACAAGATGGGTCCTACACAGATGACAGCAAGGAAATGAGTGAGCTACTCAAGTCCCAATATGACTCAGTTTTTAGCAAGCCGCTAACCAGACTGAGAGTCAAAGATCAAAATGAATTTTTTATGAGAGAGCCACAAAATTTGATTAACACAAGCCTATCCGATGTTATCCTGACGCCAAATGACTTCGAACAGGCGATAAATGACATGCCCTTGCACTCTGCCCCAGGGCCAGACTCATGGAACTCTGTGTTCATCAAGAACTGCAAGAAGCCCCTATCACGAGCCTTTTCCATCCTATGGAGAGGGAGCATGGACACGGGGGTCGTCCCACAGTTACAAAAAACAACAGACATAGCCCCACTCCACAAAGGGGCAGTAAAGCAACAGCAAAGAACTACAGACCAATAGCACTAACATCCCATATCATAAAAATCTTTGAAAGGGTCCTAAGAAGCAAGATCACCACCCATCTAGAAACCCATCAGTTACACAACCCAGGGCAACATGGGTTTAGAACAGGTCGCTCCTGTCTGTCTCAACTATTGGATCACTACGACAAGGTCCTAAATGCACTAGAAGACAAAAAGAATGCAGATGTAATATATACAGACTTTGCAAAAGCCTTCGACAAGTGTGACCATGGCGTAATAGCGCACAAAATGCGTGCTAAAGGAATAACAGGAAAAGTCGGTCGATGGATCTATAATTTCCTCACTAACAGAACACAGAGAGTAGTCGTCAACAGAGTAAAGTCCGAGGCAGCTACGGTGAAAAGCTCTGTTCCACAAGGCACAGTACTCGCTCCCATCTTGTTCCTCATCCTCATATCCGACATAGACAAGGATGTCAGCCACAGCACCGTGTCTTCCTTTGCAGATGACACCCGAATCTGCATGACAGTGTCTTCCATTGCAGACACTGCAAGGCTCCAGGCGGACATCAACCGAATCTTTCAGTGGGCTGCAGAAAACAATATGAAGTTCAACGATGAGAAATTTCAATTACTCAGATATGGTAAACATGAGGAAATTAAATCTTCATCAGAGTACAAAACAAATTCTGGCCACAAAATAGAGCGAAACACCAACGTCAAAGACCTGGGATTGATCATGTCGGAGGATCTCACCTTCAAGGACCATAACATTGTATCAATCGCATCTGCTAGAAAAATGACAGGATGGATAATGAGAACCTTCAAAACTAGGGAGGCCAAGCCCATGATGACACTCTTCAGGTCACTTGTTCTATCTAGGCTGGAATATTGCTGCACACTAACAGCACCTTTCAAGGCAGGTGAAATTGCCGACCTAGAAAATGTACAGAGAACTTTCACGGCGCGCATAACGGAGATAAAACACCTCAATTATTGGGAGCGCTTGAGGTTCCTAAACCTGTATTCCCTGGAACGCAGGAGGGAGAGATACATGATTATATACACCTGGAAAATCCTAGAGAGACTAGTACCGAACTTGCACACGAAAATCACTCACTACGAAAGCAAAAGACTTGGCAGATGATGCACCATCCCCCCAATGAAAAGCAGGGGTGCCACTAGCACGTTAAGAGACCATACAATAAGTGTCAGGGGCCCGAGACTGTTCAACTGCCTCCCAGCACACATAAGGGGGATTACCAACAGACCCCTGGCAGTCTTCAAGCTGGCACTGGACAAGAACCTAAAGTCAGTTCCGGATCAGCCGGGCTGTGGCTCGTACGTTGGTTTGCGTGCAGCCAGCAGCAACAGCCTGGTTAATCAGGCTCTGATCCACCAGGAGGCCTGGTCACAGACCGGGCCGCGGGGGCGTTGACCCCCGGAACTCTCTCCAGGTAAACTCCAGGTAAACACATACATACCAGCTTATGTCTACCTCGGCTGATGCTCACAGATAAACTGACAGTGTGAAATAGAGGCAGCCTCAGGAAGTGAGTGACGCATACTGGACAGGTCGATCTGGGCTACTGAGTGATTTTGTCCTGAAGCATACTTGTCAAAATACTTTTGGGTTTCCACACACTTAGCTATATATTTCTTCTTTTCTAATACTGTATATTAGTTTTTGATGTTTATTGTTATTTGGTTTAACTTTATTACTTACTTATAATAGGTTTACTTTACAACTTTATATACTAAGACAAAGTTAACAATAATCCTCATACCGGGTACCGCATTGTTTTCTTGATTTTCAGAATTCATAACTTTTTTTCTGTCACCCCTCCATTACCCCCCAAAAATGGTTAAATTACCCCCAGGGGGTAATTTACCCCCAGTTTGGGAACCACTGATCTAGGGAATTCCTCTCAGTATTTTATACATCGTTATCATATCCCTCCTGTCTTCCAGTGTCATCAGGCTGAGGCCCCTCAACCACTGCACTTTCTCCAGTTTCTTCAAGTGCTGGACCAGGTGTGGGTTCCATACTGATGCTGCGTACTCCAACACAGTCTGACGTACACAGTGTACAATGTCGTGAATGATTCCTTACCTAGTTGTCGAAAATCTTTCTTACATTTACCAGAGAGGCATTTGCTGCAGCAAAGTGTTTATGTATATGTGTACACATATGCATGAGCATGTGTACACATATGCATAGACAAGAGTGTATACATGTGTACACATATGCATAAGCATGTATGTGTGGTACTTAGTGGGAAGATTCTTGTAATTTTGTAATAGTTAAAAATTGAAAAGGAGAGGCGGGACACCGACAAGTAGTATAAGAAACATTAATTACAGTGTTCATGACAGGTTCAAAAAATTCACTGTCGACTGCCCACCAACTTTCCTACAGACACATGTCTACAGTCTACCTAAAACTCACAAACCCCATGAACACCTTAAGCCCATCACCTAAGGGATTGGTAGTGTGTGTGACACAGGCTTGCGCTTGTGGCGGCCAAGAGTCTCTCACAGTTGGAGGAGACTAAGTCAATACCATGTTAGGCACTCTGATCACTTCATCTCCTGGTTTATCAGTGTGTAAATAAGACACAGTGTGTGAGTTATGGTATTTTATTTTTGACAACCTTTTGTTTACTGGGACCGTCAGGATAGATGAGTGAATAGTATAGTGTGAGTAGGGCCGATTGTGGTACATAGTAACGTATCTTAGAGAGAATCCCAAGTGTTATAGATACTTTTTTTATGTATTGGACATGGGTGCTGAATTTCAGGTTGCCGTCAAGGTGTAGGCCCAGGAATTTGCCCTCATTATGTTTAGCAATAAGAGCGTTGTCAATCATAATGTTCAGTTGGGCAACACCTGCTCTGTTACCAAACATAATATAGAAGGTTTTGTCAGCATTAAGTGTTGGTTTATTGGCAGTCATCCAGGTTGGTATTTTTACTAGCTCTTCGTTAACAGTAGTGTTGAGTGAGGCAAGATTCGGGTGGGAGATGACATAAGTAATGTCGTCAGGAAAGAGAATAGGTTTCAGGTGTTGTAATATATTAGGAAGATCATTGATGTATTAGAGGAAGAACAGGGGACCAAGGACAGTTCCCTGTGGCACTCCAGTATCAAGTAGTCGTGTTGAGGAAGTCGTGTCCTTAATAGAGACGTATTGATACCTGTTAGGTAGGATTTGACGTATGTAAGTGCGTGGCCACTTATACCATAATGGTCAAGTATGTGGAGTAGGATGCCGTGGTCTACTGCATCAAAAGCTTTCCTTAGGTCTTTGAAGAGTCCTAATAGATATTCGTTTTCACCAGTGCTTTGTAAAGCAGGTCCATCAGTTTTACAATTGCATCATTTGTGCTTTTGTTTTTTTTCTGAAGCCAAATTGGTAGTTGATTATACTTTGTACTGTTATAAATGAATATAATCTCTTGTGCAATAATTTCTCAAAGAAATTGGTGTAACCCTTGCTGTCTTGAGTAGTGTTGGGAAAGTGCTAGTTTCTAGTGATTTGTTAAAGAGTAATGAAATAGCTGGCGAAAGAACATGAGCCGCTAGCTTGTACAATAATGGTGGGATTTGAGACAGGTTCCCTGATTTATTTTTAAGTGGCTTGATAATCACGGTGGGCTGGGTAGGTGCAAGACAGAAGGAGGTTGGGAAATTCCCGTGTAAGTAATCACTTGCTCGGGCGTTGGTACTGGGATTTTAATGGAGAGATTTGATACTATGGATGAGAAGAAGTCATTTATCTTGTTAACTGTATCAACAGGCTGAAGTTGTGTTTCATTCGGTTTAGTTAGGACATTATCCATAGTTTTTTTTCAGTTTGTGAGTGCCCAGAAGCTGAGAGAGTGTTTCTCAGGTCTTTTTTTCAGATCTCACCTTGTTTTGCTGATTCTGCTTGAATAGTACAATTGCTTGGCCTTTCTTGTTATTTTGGTGAGAAATGATCCATACAAAAACAAATTAACTCATTTGGTTTTTCAAGAGCTGCATTACTTAATATTTTCTTGGGTAAAGAAGAATTTACAGCATTACAAGATAGGAAATCTTTGTTTCATCTGCCTTTCAACACATCTACGAGCAAGATGCTTTACTGAATACACACTTCACTACAGTACACACTTCACTACAGTACACACATCACTACAGTACACACATCACTACAGTACACACGCCACTACAGTACACACATCACTGCAGTACACACGTCGCTACACTAAACACATCACTACACTAAACACCTCACTGCAGTACACACGTCACTACACTAAACACATCACTACACTAAACACCTCACTGCAGTACACACGTCACTACACTAAACACATCACTACACTAAACACCTCACTGCAGTACACACGTCACTACACTAAACACATCACTACACTAAACACCTCACTGCAGTACACACGTCACTACACTAAACATATCACTACACTAAACACCTCACTGCAGTACACACGTCGCTACACTAAACACATCACTACACTAAACACCTCACTGCAGTACACACGTCACTACACTAAACACATCACTACACTAAACACCTCACTGCAGTACACACGTCACTACACTAAACACATCACTACACTAAACACCTCACTGCAGTACACACGTCACTACACTAAACACATCACTACACTAAACACCTCACTGCAGTACACACGTCGCTACACTAAACACATCACTACACTAAACACCTCACTGCAGTACACACGTCACTACACTAAACACATCACTACACTAAACACCTCACTGCAGTACACACGTCACTACACTAAACACATCACTACACTACACACATCACTGCAGTACACACGTCACTACACTAAACATATCACTACACTACACACATCACTGCAGTACACACGTCACTACACTAAACACATCACTACACTACACATATCACTGCAGTACACACGTCACTACTCTAAACATATCACTACACTACACACATCACTGCAGTACACACGTCACTACACTAAACACATCACTACACTACACATATCACTGCAGTGCACACGTCACTACACTAAACATATCACTACACTACACACATCACTGCAGTACACACGTCACTACACTAAACACATCACTACACTACACATATCACTGCAGTGCACACGTCACTACACTAAACATATCACTACACTACACACATCACTGCAGTACACACGTCACTACACTAAACACATCACTACACTACACATATCACTGCAGTACACACGTCACTACACTAAACATATCACTACACTACACACATCACTGCAGTACACACGTCACTACACTAAACACATCACTACACTACACACATCACTGCAGTACACACGTCACTACACTAAACATATCACTACACTACACACATCACTGCAGTACACACGTCACTACACTAAACACATCACTACACTACACATATCACTGCAGTACACACGTCACTACACTAAACATATCACTACACTACACACATCACTGCAGTACACACGTCACTACACTAAACACATCACTACACTACACACATCACTGCAGTACACACGTCACTACACTAAACATATCACTACACTACACACATCACTGCAGTACACACGTCACTACACTAAACATATCACTACACTACACACATCACTGCAGTACACACGTCACTACACTAAACATATCACTACACTACACACATCACTGCAGTACACACGTCACTACACTAAACATATCACTACACTACACACATCACTGCAGTACACACGTCACTACACTAAACATATCACTACACTACGCACATCACTGCAGTACACACGTCACTACACTAAACATATCACTACACTACACACATCACTGCAGTACACACGTCACTACACTAAACATATCACTACACTACACACATCACTGCAGTACACACGTCACTACACTAAACACATCACTACAGTACACACATCACTGCAGTACACACGTCACTACACTAAACACATCACTACACTGCACACATCACTGCATTGCACACGTCACTACACTAAACATATCACTACACTACGCACATCACTGCAGTACACACGTCACTACACTAAACATGTCACTACACTACACATATCACTGCAGTACACACGTCACTACACTAAACACATCAACACACTACACACATCACTGCAGTACACACGTCACTACTCTAAACACATCACTACACTACACACATCACTGCAGTACACACGTCACTACACTAAACATGTCACTACACTACACATATCACTGCAGTACACACGTCACTACACTAAACACATCAACACACTACACACATCACTGCAGTACACACGTCACTACTCTAAACACATCACTACACTACACACATCACTGCGGTACACACATCACTTCACTACATGTGTCACTACACTACACACATTTTACACTACACTACGCACATCACTATACTACACTACGCACATCACTATACTACACACATCACAACATTATGCACATCACTACACTGCACATGTCATTACACTACACACAATACTACACACATCACTACGATTCACACATCACTACACTACACACATCACAACACTACATACATCATTACACTACACACGTCATTACACTACACACATCACCACATTCCTCACAGCACTAGACTACAAACTTCACTACACTACACATGCCACTATGCACATCACTACACTGCACACATTACTACACTACACACATTACTACACTACACACATCGCTGCGCTATTCTCATCACTACACTACACATGTCGCTGCACTATTCTCATCGCTACCCTACACACATCAGTACCCTACACACATCACTACACTACACAAATCACTACACTGCACACATCACTACACTACACACATCACAACCCTACACGCATCACTGCTCTACACTCGTCAATAACACTGCACACATCTTACACTACACATGTTACTATACTACACACATAACTACATTACTCACATTACTGTACTACACATCACCACATGTCACTACACTACACATATCACTTCAATACACATGCCACTACTCTACACATGTCACTACCATACACACATCACTACAATACACTTTTGACTAAACTACACATATCACTACACTTCACAAATCATTTCACTACATATATCACTACAGTGCACATATCACAACACTACACACATCACTACACTTCACTCATCATAGACAGCATATGTGAGCAGCTCTCAGCTGTTATATACCACTGTTGTAACAATAGTGGTATATAACACCCAGAACTCACCACGTGGAGGTAGTTGCTCAGCGAGTTCCTTTTTTTTTTTTTTTTTTTTTTTAAATAAATAAAACCCTCACAGTTTACATTTTCCCCTCGAACTTTTCACTTTTTCTTACCACAACCAGATCTTCTCTGACGAAGCTCGGTGCATTTTACAGTGTAGTCAGGTTTCATTTTGTTTTTCGGCTCTAATCAAATCAATCAAGACCTCTACTCCAGGACGCTCGGCTGGGCTCTTCACTTGGCAGTCAGTAATCCATTTTCGCATGCGTTTAGGGAGTCTCACACCCAAGTACTTTCGTTGCTCCTGGAAGAGCATGGCAATGCTGTAAGCATCAGAGGTGGGTGTGGCAGGCTTGCTGTCTCGTACTTCTGGAGCCACCCAGTCAAGGTATTTTTTCTTCTTCTTGGAGAGAGGGTGTTTGTAGAGAATGCAGTTTTTCTCTGTGACATTTCCAAAATCAATTAAAGTTGTTTTAGGTTCATTTTTGGTATTCTTGATGCAAATATTATCATTTTTAATATCGTTGTGGGACATCCCATAAGAGCCCAGTTGCTTGACAGTGTGACAGAGACCTTCCATAATGTCCAGTAAGTTTTCTTGGTTGAGAAGGTTTTGGTTGGCATACTCAAACAGTGAGAACCCATTGTAGTTGGTAAGGAGTGAGCAGCTCTGGATTTCCACCCCTACAAGGGATTGCATTCCCGGGACATCCTTAACCTGCACCAGGCATTTCACTTCTTTCATTAGGTCGTCATATGGGAATTTACCTATGAACTTCTTGATGACAAAATCGTGTTTGTGGCTCCGCACTCGCCAACACTGGCCAGCGGCACCTTCTCCCAGGAGAGTGGTTTTTCCTCCCCTTTTCAATGCCTTGACGTCATCAGCAGTCAGGATATCTGTCCCACTCTCTCGGCAAGGCTTTGCAAGTTGGTGAATAACCTCCACTGTACAGCGGTTGTGACTTTTTGCCATTGTATAGTAAGACCAAAAGAACTGATCAAAGAAGACATGTGTATTGTTGTATAATGACAC
>NW_027199010.1:0-36804 GCF_038502225.1 Cherax quadricarinatus
AACTCTTCCAGTTTCTTCCCGAGAATTGTGTCAATGGCATCGCTTCCCAGACGTGCTCCAAGCAAGACGCTGTTTGTGGGGGCAATGACTGATGCGCCTGGTAGGTTTGATCACACTGCATTTATCACTTGTTGGTTGACTGAGATGATTTCACATTTGTATGTATTCAGGATGAGACCCATTTTCTGTCCCCATGTCATCATGTGTAAGATCATCTAGAAGGAACTCATTTGTACCTGCTAGTGTGCCATCATCCAGGAACCAGATATTCAGCTCACTGGTCAGTCTGACTGTGATTTCCCTAACTGCTATACAGAAGTGAAATGGTGCGAGAGGATATCCTTGCTGGACACCCTCTGATGATGTGATTTCATGCTCTCCAAACATGAGCATTGATTCCTTGCTATATCCAGCTGAAACAAAAGGAAAGAGACCAGGGAAATGTTCTTGTACAGCTGCTAATACCATGTCTCTTTTCAGGAGATTAAATGCATTCTTGAAATCTAATTTTACCACTGCCTTGTCCTCAGGCAGGCTGTAGATATACACCCTTGTTGCATGAACCGCTGCTTCACTCCCTTGACAGACCCCAAAGCCAAGTTTGTTTGGTTGGCGTATCATGGCTGCCTCTGCACGAATACATCGGACAGCAGCTTTGGAAACGAGGAGGCGAAGAGTGTTGCCTACTGTAATTGTCATATATATATATATATATATATATATATATATATATATATATATATATATATATATATATATATATATATATATATATTAGTAACAACACTGTACTAGCCAAGGAATGGGACGCATGCTGTTTTGGCCCGCCTCATGGTAAGCGAAAACGCATGACGCTTTAGACCACTAGACCACACAGTCCTTAACAATGGTGCATCCAGCAAAGCTAGATGTTGTACCCACCATCGAAGGACATACGGTGGTGTGGACGCCTCTGAGCTAATTTCATTCTACTTCCTGTTTGTGTACTAGCTCAACAAACAGTATATTATATTATTGTACCCACGGAACAAGTATGTCCTTCGATTGTGAGTACAACATCTAGATTGGCTGGATGCACCATTGTTAAGGATTGTGTGGTCTAGTGGTCTAAACTGTCATGCGTTTTCTCTCACCATGAGGCGGGCCAAAACAACATGGGTTCGACTCCTTGGCTAGTGCATTGCTGTTATTGATCACTACCACTTGTTCCGTGGGTAACCACGAACGAGTGGTATTGATCAATAACCGACAAAATGAGATTAGTCACGAGGGAGTTTTCACCAAATTCAGCTTCAATAACAAGAACATAAAATGGGACCAAGTAAATCAAGTCCTAACGATATAAGCTGGGATGATAGACTAAGCAACACAGACCCCAACTTATGCCTAGAACAGAATAACTCGGTGGCACTCGATGTATGCTCAAGAAAAAGGAGGAGTAGATGTAAAATAGAAAGAGACAGGTGCTTCCTTTGCAGGCGACGGAAAAGAATAACAGAGCGGCTAAAAGAGGCCAATATATATCCGAAATGCGTAGGGAGTCATTGGTCAGAGAAATAGCAAACATCGAACTTAAGCTAAAGGAATCTTGTAGGAGTCAGGAATCGCGGGAAGAACTAAGAGCCATAATTAAAATCGAAAGAAACCAAATCAAAGTCGAGAACAACATCCAGTATTGGGCCCCTACTTAAACAAGATGGGTCCTACACAGATGACAGCAAGGAAATGAGTGAGCTACTCAAGTCCCACTATGACTCAGATTTTAGCAAGCCGCTAACCAGACTGAGAGTCGAAGATCAAAATGTATTTTTTATGAGAGAGCCACAGAATTTGGTTAACATAAGCCTATCTGATATTATCCTGACACCAGATGATTTCGAACAGGCGATAAATGACATGCCCATGCACTCTGCCCCAGGGCCAGACTCATGGAACTCCGTGTTCATCAAGAACTGCAAGAAGCCCCTATCACGAGCTTTTACCATCCTATGGAGAGAGAGCATGGACACAGGGGTCGTCCCACAGTTTCTAAAAATAACAGACATAGCCCAACCCCACAAAGGGGGCAGTAAAGCAATAGCAAAGAACTACAGACCGATAGCACTAACATCCCATATCATAAAAATCTTTGAAAGGGTCCTAAGAAGCAAGATCACCACCCATCTAGATACCCATCAATTACACAACCCAGGGCAACATGGGTTTAGAGCAGGTCGCTCCTGTCTGTCTCAGCTACTGGATCACTACGACAAGGTCCTAGATGCACTAGAAGATAAAAAGAATGCAGATGTAATATATACAGACTTTGCAAAAGCCTTCGACAAGTGTGACCATGGCGTAATAGCGCACAAAATGCGTGATAAAGGAATAACAGGAAAAGTTGGTAGATGGATATATAATTTCCTCACAAACAGAACACAAAGAGTAGTAGTCAACAGAGTAAAGGTCTGAGGCGGCTACGGTGGAAAGCTCTGTTCCACAAGGCACAGTACTCGCTCCCATCTTGTTCCTCATCCTCATATCTGACATAGACAAGGATGTCAGGCACAGCACCGTGTCTTCCTTTGCAGATGACACCCAAATCTGCATGACAGTGTCTTCCATTGCAGACACTGCAAGGCTCCAGGCGGACATCAACCAAATCTTTCAGTGGGATGCAGAAAACAATATGAAGTTCAACGATGAGAAATTTCAATTACTCCGATATGGTAAACATGAGGAAATTAAAACTTCACCAGAGTACAAAACAAATTCTTTCCACAAAATAGAGCGAAAAACCAACGTCAAAGACCTGGGAGTGATCATATCGGAGGATCTCACCTTCAAGACCATAACATTGTATCAATCGCATCTGCTAGAAAAATGACAGGATGGATAATGAGAACCTTCAAAACTAGGGAAGCCAAGCCCATGATGACACTCTTCAGGTCGCTTGTTCTATCTAGGCTGGAAAACTGCTGCACACTAACAGCACCTTTCAAGGCAGGTGTAATTGCTGACCTAGAAAATGTACAGAGAACCTTCACGGCATGCATAACAGAGATAAAACACCTCAATTACTGGGAGCGCACCAAACAGAGAAGAGATTGAAATTAGCTTAGAAGCTCCCACACCTCCTTATGCCCTCGGATGGCGGCCCAATAGCTAGCATTGCTGGCTGCACCATTCTTGTAGGGTTGGGTGGTCCTGTGGTTTAAACCCATTTCCCAATATCTTCACATACAACTAATAATCTGCGCACAGCAACGAGATGGCACGGTAGTCCCACTGCTGCTTTCCCTTCAGGACCAACACCACCACTGCCGTTGTCTGCTTCTCTCCCAACTCGCCCCTCTCCTTCATCGAATTTAATAGCCTGACCAAAAAGCCCCTCATCAGCTCCCAATGCTGTAGATAAAACTCGCACGGGAGACCATCGATGCCTGGCACTTTTCCCTTATGCATCTCACTTAATGCCCTCCGTATTTCCTCCTTCGTAATGACCCCACTCAATGCCTCCCTATCACTCCTCCCCAAATTGCATGACACACACTCACACACCTGTTCTAAAACTTCCCCACCACCTGACTACTTTTCCAATACTCCTCATACCATTTATCCGCATATGCACTCATACCTTTCATGCCCCGTAACACCTGACCCTCCCGATAACCTCCCACCAACGCATGGACCTCTAAGCATGGGATAGCAGTGGCCTGCTGCTATTGCTTCTGTCTGTGCAACATGCACACAGATGGCCTGTCCCCCCATAACACCTCTTCCACCCCTGCCTGCACCCTCACCACCGCAAACCTCTCATCCTGTAACTCACGTATTCTCTCTTTCACGGCGTCAGTGTCTTCCCTAGGATGACTGCCCCCCTCGCATAACAACCCCATAACCTATCCTCCAGATAGTTGGTAAGACTTAATGTGATTTATTCACTTCCCTTCTTGCACATAATATTGCACCACCTCCTCCACCCCCGTCTCTTCCACAGTGAGCTACTCCCACAGTGCTGCAAACCCCTCCAATCCCTCCTCATCACCTAGCACGCTTGTGTTCAACTTCCAATAACTCCTATACCTTCCCGCAAGTGACTCCAACCCCACACCTGCCACTACTGCCCGACGATCTGAATAAACTGCCTCCATAGTGTGAAAAGATTCAACTAAAACCCCTTGTGAGAGATACAGTCTAACCTAGGTGCGTCGCCTTGCTGTACTAACGTGTGCTCCGCCTCCCAAGACCAATCCCCAAAAACATCCCTTAAAGATATATCCCTCGAAAGGTCATGTAAGACCTTCGATACATACCCCACCCCCTTTGGTTCGACGTCTGCTCTACTGATAATGCAGTTCCAGTCTCCACAAAATCCTCACACACAAAATCCGTCTTTTCATGCACCTTATTTTCTGCTGGAGCATACACACTGACCAAAGACACCCTCTTCCCCATCCACCACCCATCCAAATGCAAGATTGTAGATGAATGGTTCAGAAAACCGACATGTTGTTGAATTAGATACCCAAGAGTTGTACATGTGTCTAATTCAACAACATGTCGGTTCTCTGAACCATTCATCTACAATCCTGTCAGACACTGTAACTTCTTGGGATCTTAATATGGAAGGAATTTGTTGGTGGATGGGTATAAAGTTTATGCAGGGTATACAGGGAAGCTCAAGTGAGGTGCTTCTGTATTAATAGCAGAGGCCAGTCCTTTTCGAATGTTACATTGGGAAGAAGGGGGGGATGGGAGAGTAGTGAGGGTGGATGGGACATAGGGTAGGGTACATGTGTGTTTTGTGAGTGTGTATATGCCGGCAGACAGCAATAGGCATGTTAAAGAGGATTTTGTATGGGACATTCTTATTTATCATATGTGGGGGTTTCCTGTTTATTCATTATTTGGAGAGGATTGGAATAGTGTGATACGTAGGAAGGATGTGGAGCCGAGGGGTGCAGGGTGTGTGTTGGGGGTTCTACGGGATGTTTTAAGGGGAGCTGGCTTAGTGGATGTAGTGAGGGGGGAGGGGTGGAACGTGGAGCATACTTATGTTCGGAGGGGATATGCCGAACAATTAGATCGTATTTCTGCTTCTCTGGGGATACAGGTTGCTAACACGGAAATTATGAATGTTGTGTTTTCAGATCATAGAGGGGTGGTAGTGGAAGTGGGGTGGGGTGGTTTACCAAAGCGTCACATGAGTTATTGGAAACTTAATTTGAACTTGTTAGAGGAGTTGAATGATGGTGTTAGTTTTGTTGAGTGGTGGACAAATGAGTGGTCCAAAGGGAGGAAGGGAGGTGATATACTACGGTGGTGGGAGGAATATGCTAAGCCAGGAATCCGAAGTTTTTATATGAGGAAAGAAAGGGAGGTAAGTCAATGGGAATATGGGTTACAGAGGTATTTGGAAAGGCAGTTGAAACAGTGTTATGAAGGTTTTAGTGGGGTATATCCAGTTCAAGAGATTGAGGGCATTAAAGTGCAACTGATGGAAATGCAGAATGCAAGATCTGATAGTGAGAGATTGAGAGGTGGGTTGGAGGATGTTTCATGGGGAGATAAGCCATCTGCCTGTGTATTGCAGCACTTAAAGATACGGCAAAGGATAATGACTATGATGAAGTTGGATGTACATAAGGATGTAGGAGGGTATAAGATGGGACAGAGGTTAGTAACAATGGAAGGTGTGAGTGGTTTTGCTGATAAGTGGTTTGAGTTATATATGAGAGGGGGGAAAAAGAAAGATGGGGGACCTGAAGATTTTAGAGGTGATACAAAGGACCCTGGAATCAGCAGACAGAGTGGTGATAGAGGGGCTTATAGATGAAGAGGAAGTGTGGATGGCTTTAAAAGGGATGAGCATCGGGAAAACACCTGGGATAGGTGGAATCCCAAGTGATTTTTGTTTGTGCAACCGGGAGGTCATGAAGGAATTCTTGGTGCAGTTGGTGAATGAGATGAAGGATAAGGGAAGTATGACACAAAGAACAAGGGTCGTTGTTATGGTTCCAAAGGGGGAAGTACAGAGTAGCATTCTAGATTATAGAGGCTTGTCATTAATATGTGGGGATTATAAATTGTTTGCCTAGGTTTTAGGTAATAGGTTGTGTAGAGTTATCAGGAAGGTTATAGATACAGGACAGATGGCTGTGCCAGGGCAAACAATGTTTAGTGGACATGGGAGGATAAAGGACTATATAGAGGATTGTAGGATGGGAGGCAGAGGTGTTCTTGCTTTGGATTGGAAGGCAGTTTATGATTGTGTAGAGAGAGAGACATTATGGATGATTATGAGGTGGATGGGTTTTGGTGAGGAAATTGTGTGGTGGGTGGAAACTTTATACAGAGGTGCAGAAATATGAGTGCAAATAAATGGAAGGGTGGGGAAGATAGTATGGGTAGGGGGCTGAGGCAGGGATGCCCCATGTCTCAGATCCTATTTGCATGTCTGCAAGACCCTTCATATAGGATGATTAATACACAAATAACCCGCACATAAAAGAGAGAAGCTAACGACGACGTTTCGGTCCGACTTGGACCATTGACAAAGTCACACTAACAGAGGTGGAGCAGGACGGCTATATATAGGCAGGAAGAGGTGGTAGTAGTAGTAGTGGTAGTAGTAGTAGTAGTAGTAGTAGTACAAGAATTGTATATAATACCGACAGGATGAAACTAAGACACACGCACAACACCCGGGCATCCCCATCGTAGACGCTTCGCCATCCAGCCGGCCACTGGATGGCGAAACGTCCACAACAAAGACAACCAGACGCCGCACATGTGTCTTAATTTCAACAGTAGTTGTAGTAGAAGAAGAAGAGGTAGTAGTAGTGGTGTCTACTCTATTTCTTGCTCCTCCTGTCCTCTTCAATACTTCGGAGAAACTGGTCGATCTCTTTCTGACAGACTTAGGGAGCACAAAAATAGTGTTAGGCTTGCCGACACTAACAATGCTCTTTTCTGTCACGTCAGAGATCATAGCCATCCTATTGACTGGTCTTCTGCTAAAACTGTCTTCCCTACTTCCAACTCGAACAGTCGCCGTCTAGTTGAATCCTCTCTAATACACAACTTTCCTTGTATGAACCTTAGCCCTGGCTTCGTCTCTGTAGATGCCTTCCTCTCCCACTACATTGTAAAATGCTCCAAACTTCAGAACACCCGTGACTTAACCTGAATCCTCACTTTTTCTTTATCTTTTTCTTCTTCCTCTTCCCCTTTCCTCTCTCCTTTTCTCCTCTGGGTTGTCTTTCTCTCTCCTGTCTCGTGTTTCTGTTCCTTCTTTATTTTATTTTATTTCACCACTTCCCCTTTCACGCACCTCTGTGCGCTTGCTCTCCCTCTGTGGGTATCTAGCTCTCTTGCAGTGCTCCCCTTCCTTTGTATTTGACTGGCTCGTCTTCCTTATTTCCCACTTCTTCCGCTACCACTACTACTACCTCTTCTTCTTCTACTACAACTACTGTTGAAATTAAGACACATGTGCGGCGTCTGGTTGTCTTTGTTGTGGACGTTTCGCCATCCAGTGGCCGGCTGGATGGCGAAGCGTCTACGATGGGGATGCCCGGGTGTTGTGCGTGTCTTAGTTTCATCCTGTCGGTATTATATACAATTCTTGTACTACTACTACTAGTACTACCACTACTACTACTACCACCTCTTCCTGCCTATATATAGCCGTCCTGCTCCACCTCTGTTAGTGTGACTTTGTCAATGGTCCAAGTCGGACCGAAACGTCGTCGTTAGCTTCTCTCTTTTATGTGCAGGTTATTTGTGTATTGTTCCAGTCACGGTATTGTGCCTTTTTGTTATTTATTTTAGGATGATTAATGTAGGGGTGGGTGAAGGGGTTGTAAGGCATAGGGGTGCTATGAGTATAGTGGGTTATGTCGATGACACGACAGTCTTAGTGGTGGGAGAGGAGAGGTTGAAGAGTGTAGGCAGAATTGTGGAGATATTTAGTGGAGCGACAGGTATGTGTCTTAATGGTGAAAAGTCGAAATTACTGAAGGTTGGTTCGTGGGTGGGAGGGGAATTGGGAATAGGTATGGATGGCAGGTGGTAGAGCAGGTAAAAATTTGTGGAGTTTTATACAGAGGGGCAGTGCAGGGGGCTAGAGAGGCAAATTCAGAAAGGGTAGTGCAAGGGCCTTTGCAAAGGTTGAGGGGAATAAGCTAGAGTGATTTGACAATACAGCAGAGAGTCACTGTGGCCAATGCACTCATTTATCCTAAATTGTGGCATGTGGCAGTGGTGTATCTCTTGATGGCAAAAGATGTGCAGAGGGTGCAAAGGAAAGTACTGAGTTTTATATGGGGATATGGTTGTCATTGGCTGTGGCAGACGGCTGTGATGACATTGCTGGCGATAGGGGGTTTAGGATTAATTCCTTTGGGTAGCGGACTGAAGAACATGTATGTGAAGTATTGTTATCTACAATTGGGTGGGGAACGTGGTGTCAGACTGAGGGATGTAATGGAAGACGTGCAGTGGTGGTGGTGGGTAGGGACTTAGAGGAGTGTATGAGTATGTTGAGATACTTATTACAGGGAAGAATTCTGGGAAATGTGTCGGCGTTTGTTTTAGGGAGGTTGGAAAGGTGTCAAGAGGTGGTGGAGGGGAAGAGTGTTTTTCTATTATATAATTAGAAATGCATCTGGGGAGCATTCTGTAAGTTATGGTTGTAGTCAAGGGTGAGGGAAACTATGTATAGGTTTTTACATGGGATTTTGCCAACTAAAGTACAAATGTATTAGATGCGAATTTTGCAGTCTCCATGTTGTGTTTTGTGTGTGGGGGGGGGAGGAAACAGCATATCATGTGGTGTATTTCTGTGAGCATATCGAGACGGCACGTTTATGGTTCTGCAGAGTCTTGAGTGTGGTTGGTGGGAGTAGGTTGGTGGTACTTAGGGAACTGAGTTTGGATATCGAGGGAGTGGGAGATAGTGTGAGGAGGGCCGTAATATGTTTCGTGGCGGATTATATTTCTATATCGTGGACGATGAGGGATGTGGGGGGGAAGGAAAGAATATGGGCCTTAGCTGGACATTTCTATAAAACAAAATGTACGAATGAGGTAGTGTATGGACATAGATGGGCTATCGAATTTCCAGTATCATATAGGGGAATGACTGTGAGAGCTGCGTGATTTAGTGTTGTAATGGCTGGATGGACTGGTCTCTGCATAAGGTGGGGGGGGGGGGAGGGGAAGAGTGAAACGTAATTAATATTGCTAGAATCTTTTGTTATTTAGCACTGATTTCACGGTAGAAGTGTTTTCATGGGTTGTCAATGGGAAGCGAGAGGAAGCTTACCAAATCAGTTAGGTGCTGTAATGTTATATTAGAGTATTTTGTATGTGAAAGAGCAAGTCTGATAATGCTCTAAAACTTGTCAATATAATCTATATCATGTTACACACGATAATACCTGTCTACTTATATAAATATGGGTATATGTATTAAGTGTGTGAGTTTCAATATCTAGTGTAATGTTATTATATTAGTTGGCATTCTTCACTATTGTCAAGTAGTGTTATTGTCTATATATTGTGTCCTAAGGTTTAATTATGTTAGTTATTTTTTATAAATTAAATGAACAATTTTAAGATGTGAAGTCTAGTGCAAGTGGATTTTTTTTTGCACTGGGTGTTGAGAAATGGTTTACCAGCTAAGGTAAAAGATTAAATAGAGGGAGTACTTAGCTGATAAGACATCTCATCGTCCACACAGCTGCCCCTGCAGACGAGGTCTTGAGAAGCTGTATCATCTACTTCTTAACAGGCTGAAAAAGATTATATTATGTTTATTTTTTTTATTATCACACTGGCCGATTCCCACCAAGGCAGGGTGGCCCGAAAAATAAAAACTTTCACCATCATTCACTCCATCACTGTCTTGCCAGAAGGGTGCTTTACACTACAGTTTTTAAACTGCAACATTAACACCCCTCCTTCAGAGTGCAGGCACTGTACTTCCCATCTCCAGGACTCAAGTCCGACCTGCCGGTTTCCCTGAACCCCTTCATAAATGTTACTTTGCTCACACTCCAACAGCACGTCAAGTATTAAAAACAATTTGTCTCCATTCACTCCTATCAAACATGCTCACGCATGCCTGCTGGAAGTCCAAGCCCCTCGCACACAAAACCTCCTTTACCCCCTCCCTCCAACCTTCCATAGGCCTACCCCTACCCCGCCTTCCTTCCACTACAGACTGATACACTCTTGAAGTCATTCTGTTTCACTCCATTCTCTCTACATGTCCGAACCACCTCAACAACCCTTCCTCAGCCCTCTGGACAACAGTTTTGGTAATCCCGCACCTCCTCCTAACTTCCAAACTATGAATTCTCTGCATTATATTCACACCACACATTGCTCTCAGACATGACATCTCCACTGCCTCCAGCCTTCTCCTCGCTGCAACATTCATCACCCATGCTTCACACCCATATAAGAGTGTTGGTAAAACTATACTCTCATACATTCCCCTCTTTGCCTCCAAGGACAAAGTTCTTTGTCTCCACAGACTCCTAAGTGCACCACTCACCCTTTTCCCCTCATCAATTCTATGATTCACCTCATCTTTCATAGACCCATCCGCTGACACGTCCACTCCCAAATATCTATTATGTATGATAATATATTATGTATGATAATAAATTACCCCTAGGGGGTGTTATGTCAGCATATTTCATTCACTGATGGCTGACACACGTACTTGTGTGGACTTAAAAGTCCACTTATCACAGGGGTTTATGATAAGTGACTAACTCGTAACTTAGACTCAACTGCGCAGTCAAAAGTAGTACATCACGAGTTAGAACACTTACCTGGGTATATGTATCTGACCCGTAGTTATGCCCGATATCCGATGAGTTGATTGAAGAATAGTGTTCTTTGAAGAATGTCGCACTATACTCTGTTGGATTGCAACACTCATTGTTACACTGTTCATCAATAATTGTTCACACCATATCACTAAAGAAGTTGATCACACTTCTCTGTAAGTGTTTATCGTGTTTGTGAGACACTTTGTTCACACTGACGCACGGATCAGTGTTCTTTATTGGTTATCCTGGCGTCAGTGTGACTCTCAGTAGAGTCAAAAGTAATCTGACTTCACAGCGTCCTACGCTGCTCCAATGCCCCTTGAACATAAAGGAAAAGCTGACCTAGTACTTTTGCTTCCTTGCCACTTTCTCCATGAAGCAAAGCAGAATGTTTGATTCTTGCTGTCTTAAGCATAGACAACAATGTACACTATCTTTACCATGGTAATAAAGTGGGAGCAGGATTTCCCTTAATTGTCCTGCTAAGGTAAGAGATGGACTGTCTTTTATTAAACTACACTTTGCAACGCTGGACTTTGCAAGGAGCGTCGGTCGCTTGACCACGTCGCACACTCGTACTGCATCTGGGATCAATTACTTGCTGTAGCAGTAAACAAGATGCTTGCCGAAATCAACTTGGACAACTTCTACTAGTGAGAATGGCTGGATTTAAGAGGGACCTGACCTCCCAACGACTACATTCTTACCTCTATTAGTGGCCTACATCTCACCTCCTGGCAGTATATAAGGCTCCATCCTGTCACTTCAACTCCGTTGGTCACTGACACACAACTCACACACACACCTTCATCGACCAACGATCTCGCCTCCCTAATTACCCCGTGTCGAGAGTGACTTTCCTCAGAGTGGTGGTTTGTAGATGAATGGTTCAGAGAACCGACATGTCGGTTCTCTGAACCATTCATCTACAAATCTGTCAGACACTGCAACTTCTTGGGATCTTAATACTTAGGAATTCTTCGCTTGCCTAATTCTTGGGCACGACCTACTTCCACATTGAACAAATGTGACACGACCTATGACTGCTGCACCTCTCCTGCCATACGGTTTATAAGCTGCTTCTCCGCTGATATGCCGTATTCTATTCAAGATTGATGGACTGAACACATCGACTCAAGGTTGAGGGACTGATTACCTCATTCTCCTCCTGTTCTTCAAGTTTCTCCTACGTATGGACTGATGAAGCCACTGTGTGGCGAAACGTTTCCTCAATAAAGATACCCAAGAGTTGCACATGTGTCTAATTTATCAGAGTGGTGGTTACTGGACCTTCGTCTTCGCCATCAGGATTGGTGCGTCGGTGGCTGCCTACCCAAGGGCAGGAAGCCTCTCTCTGCACTCCTGTTGCTGTCTGAAGTCTCCATGCCTCAGACTGTACGTGTAGTCTACTCGCCATACAGCCAGTGTTGCCTCTCCTCGCCACTGTCTGAAGTCTCCACGCCTCAGCCCGTATGTGAAGACTGCATGCCATGCAGCTAGTGTTGGCTCTCCTCACCGCTCACAGTCAGTGTTGCCTCTCTTCATCCAGTGGTGGTTACTGGACCTTCGTCTAGACCAACAGGATTGGTGCATCGGTGGCTGCCTACCCAAGGGCAGGAAGCCTCCCTCTGCACTCCTGTTGCTGTCTGAAGTCTCCACGTCTCAACCTGTACTTGTGGTCTGCACACCATACAGCCAGTGTTGCCTCTCCTCGCCGTTCAGGGCATACAGTGCTCCATCAAGCTACAGCTCACCTCCTCAGTGTCCTGTGTCTCCAGTGACGGACTCCACAAGAAAACTTTAAAGTTATAGCCAGGCAAGTACGTGTGTCTACTTCACACGTACTTGCCTAGCCAATCATTCTCACAGATTTGGCCGCCACATCTAATTTACGATGCCTTCAATGCCTTCCACTTCCTTACCCCTTACCATTCCTCCTCTACCGCCAACACCTGCCTCTACTCTGTCTACTCCTGTCTCTAAGGCCTACCCTGCCTCTACCTCTTCCAAACCCAATTCTTTCTCGCTTAACCTCAAATACTCTAAATCTGATCATGCCACTATCTGTCCTGGAAATTTATTGTACCAGATCACTGGCGCACCTCAGCTGAAAGTCTTTAAAACCAACTCAGGCTTCAAACTCCTTCTTGACAAACATTCTTACAAAACGTACACCTCAACCGAGACCAGACAAAAACTTCTCAACGCAGGCTTCACTATTATTTGGACTCCTGAGCACCGCGCCAAATGCACAGTGATCGCAAAACTCGTAGACTATTTTCTCCTGACTGCCTATGATACAGACAAAGAAGACTTAATCAAAGACATTAGTACTAAGAACAAAGTCTGTTGACGATATTTACAGACCTGAAAACTCTACCATCCTCAAAATCCGCTGTTCAAATCCTTCTGACGCCTCTACACTCTTTAATCAAGGAATCCTTGCCAAGACCATCCGCATTCCTCCAAACACTCTCTTCACTCCAAACTTTCAGCCCATCACACAATGTCTGAAATGTTACAAATTCGGCCACGACAAAATCTCATGCACTTCCACACAAATCTGCTCCAGATGTTCAGCAACTGGCCACTTCTAGAACACTTGCAACCTCCCCCTTAAATGTTCAAACTGCGGTGGGTCACACACTGCAGTTGCAAATTCCTGCCCTTCTAGAAAAGACATTCTCTCCACCCTCAGAGCAAGCCAATCTCCCTCCCTCCCCAACCCCGTCCCTGCACCTCCCTACCCTACCATACCTGCCTCTCCTACCCCCAATGCCTGGGTTACTCCATGCACTTGGTCTACCTCTCCTACTCTACACAGTTCAAACACCAACACACAGACTACAAGCACTTCTTCTACACCTACACCCACACTAGACTACAAAACTAACTGCCAACTCGCCACTGCTGTCCACTCTGCGATGGTAATCTATCAAGCTTACCAATCACACTACTCACATGTCCTTAACCTAATCTTGTCTGCTAACAATCTTCCTTCTTTAATTATCCCTCCTTCCTGCTTCTCTTCTAAGCCCCCTACACCTCCTCCCTCACTCCCACCCCCCCACTTCCTACACCCACCAGCTCTCCTCCTCCTCTACCCCTCTTCACTACTTCTACCCCTCCCACCAACACCCCTACTGCTGCTGCTACGACCACCCCTCCCCCACCTCCTTACCCACTTCCTCATCCACAACCAAAGCTTCCACTTCCTCATCCCCTACCAAAGCTTCCACATCCTCTGCATCTACCTTCGCCCACTCCTCCACCACAACCAAAACTTCATCCAGGTCCAACTCCACCTCCTCCAGACAAAATCCACTCAAACCTAAACCTGCCCCAACTTCTGACAGACAGACCAAAGAACATAAAAACAGATCCATCTCTTCCTCCCCCTCCAGGAAACGGGTCCGTAACACCTACAAACACACATCCACTGATGGCACCACTATCACGGGCTTTAATCCAAACTCCTTCCCCGAAATTAACTTTGCTATGACGAAACCATTAAATCATGTTTAAAGTGATTCAGTTCAACGTACGTTCTTACTTTACTATTAGACACCTACTGGCCGAGCTCCTTGAAACAGAGAGGCCAGATATTGTTTCTCTAAACAGTACATGCCTCAAAGCCCCTCATCGTATCCGCCATTATGGTTATACTGCACTACAGTCCCCCTATGATCCCCACGATGGGGTTGCCATCCTTGTCAAATCCAACATAAAACACGAATTTCTCCCAATCCCTTTTATTCACCAACACTGTCTTGCAGTCAGAATACACACCCACCTTGGCCCCTTTATCTTTTTCACAACCTATGCTCGCCCAAACACTATTCTCAACATACACGACCTCTCCTTAGTCTTCAACTACACCAACACACCAACATACCTACTAGCTGACATGAATGCCAAACACTCTGCCTTTCATCACACCAGTAACAACCAACTTGGACACCAATTACTCAGCTTCGCAAACCATAAACACCTAATTCTTCTCTGCTCATGCTTCGACACGTGCAACCACACGGGCCAAGGCAAACCAGACATCATTCTGGGAAACCGAGCCAGCTCTCTATTTCAACACTACATCTCACCTGACCCTATTACAGGCTCTGATCACATCCCAGTCATCTTACACATCTCCTCCAACCCTATCCTCGTCCCAACCACACCTTCCTTCTCCTACAAGAACGCTGACTGGGATGCTTTCAAACAACACAGATAATATTAACCTCACCTATGACTACAACAACAAACCTATCTCTGACATCGATACTCAACTTGATCTCATCCAGGACACCATTACACAAGCTGCGAACACCGCAATACCAAAGAAAACTCACACCACTCGTTATTCCTTCAAACCGTCACTCAGAGCAAGAAGACTAATTATCTGCTACCACAACCGCTTCCTCTACAACACATAGATTTAATCAAGTCCGATTAGATCTCACTTACCTTAGAAACAACATTTTGCACAGCCTAGACCAAGACCACAACAATCACTGGTCACATCTCATACAACAAGCAGACAAACAGCGTATTAAAAACACTAAAGCCTTCCGGAGCTTTATAAACAAATCAGAGGCACAACTCCCACCAACAAATTCAAACACATCACCCACAACAACACACACATCTCAGACACGCAGGCTGCTACCAACATCTTCAAACACATCTGGGAGAACATCTTCCACCCTCACCCACCTTATCCTAACGTTATTCAACACATTCAGAACATAGAACACTGGAACACTGCACACACACAAGAAACAACACCAGATAGCCACATACATCTAGACTCTCTTACCTCCTCCCAAGAACTCGACACTCCTTTGACCAACACAGACATTAAAACTCTCCTCAGATACCTTCCTCCCAAGGCTCCTGGTGCCTCTGGCCGAAACCATATTATCCTAAAACACCTTCATTACTGCCTACACAAACCTCCTCAATGCTTCCCTTGCCTCTGGATACTTCCCTTCCCTCTTCAAAGCTGCTACTGCTATCCTCCTTCCTAAACCCAAAAAAGACCACTCTGATCCTAGAAAGTATCGCCCTATCAGCCTCCTCGAAACTTTAGGAAAACTATTTGAAAAACTCATCAACCATCGCCTTCGAAGATACCTGGAACACAACTCTCTACTTTCTGATGGCCAGTTTGGTTTCAGAACACACAGATCCACACAGGATGCCATTGACATCATTCTCAACTTCATCCACATAAACACAAAACAAAGAAACAGGACAGCCCTGGTTGCAAAAGACGTTGAAAAAGCTTTTGACACTGTCTGGCACGAAGGGCTCAAGTACATATTCTGCACTAACTTCAACCTGCCTCTCACTACTCGTAAACTCCTCTGCAACTTCTTAGACGGCCGTACCATGAGAATCAAATTCACACTATAGGCTGGAGTACCCCAGGGATCTGTCCTCTCCCCTACCCTCTACATTTTATACACTAACGACATTCCAACACCTGTATACCACAACTCCATCACACTAGCCTATGCAGACGACATTACACAACTTATCACTCATGCCAATATAGATACACTCACACACAAAACACAAAATGAGGTCGACAGGATAGCCATCTGGGAACAAAAATGGAGGATCAAATCCAATGCAGCTAAATCCAGCATTACATATTTTAACTACAGGAAACGTGATCCTTTATTACCTGTCGAACTCAGAACAGCTGACACCCGCACTTACATCCCCATCACACAATCTGTCACTGTCCTTGGCGTTAATCTTGACTACCTTCTTCGCTTACACGGACACATTCACTCAAGGCATGCAATAGCTAGTAAGGCCCTTGAGGGCCTCTACAAGCTGAAACATGCCTCTCAACGCACCAAACTACACCTCTACAAATCCCTAATACGTCCTCTGATAACTTACTCTCCTCTAGCCCTCTCTCTTGCAGCTAAAACAAACTTACTTAAACTGCAGCGTGTCCAGAACAAGGCGCTGCGCTGGGTGCTTGATGTCAGATGGGAGGACTTCGCCACAAGCGAGTCTCTCCATGCCCAATTAGACATCCCTGCGCTGAATCTGTACTGGAAGACACTCAGTGACAGACAGATAGACAAACTTGAGACACAACACGACTACTGGACCTCTCTCCTTGACGAAGACATCCGCAGACCCACAAACCAACACAACCTTTTCTACTCCTTGTATGATCCTGCTCCTAACCCTATTTACAAATAACCTTGGATTCTCTGACAGGTACCTTCTCTGACAGGTACCATTCTCTGACCCACGTTCGCCTTAGCTTTAGGGTTAAGACATGGCTCAATTCTACACTCCTCTCTAGGGCTAATCTTCGTCTGTCCCGTCCTCCCCGCTCACCCCACCGGAGTCCCAACAGAAGTGCCTGAACTTCTCTTCTCAATATCTGTCCCACGATCGCCTTCGCTGCTAGGTTAAGCCCTGGCTCTATTTCTACGACTAAGAACACTCCTCTCCAGCACTATTCTTCGTCTGTCCCGTCTTCCCCGCTCATCCCAGTTGGGATCTTACCTGAACTATCGTTCGTTCGTTCGTTACTTCTGGCTAGAGTGACTTTGTAAATGGTCCAAGTCGGACCGAAACGTTGTCGTAAGCTCCTCTCTTCTATGTGCTGGTTATTTGTGTATCGTTCCAGTCACGGTATTGTGCCTTTTTTTGTTATTAACTCTCTTATCTCTTCGGCCTCACACCCGACGTTTTACCCTAAACTATTTAAATTGAGAGTTTTAGTAGTTTAAAAAAAACTTTGGTCTTGTAAACCAAAGATGAAGTTATTCCTAAAACTTTATTCTATCTTAGTATAATATTTTATATTTCATTCTTCCTCTTACCTTAAGCATAGCTATCCTGTTTTCAACCCTAACACATCCTCTTTCTATAGGACTTACCCTCACACAAACCATTCTTATTTGTATATTATCAGGTCTCATCAATTCCTCCTTCTGATTTTCATATATTTTATTCCTAATCTTTCTAGGGGGTATACTAATTTTATTTATCTACGTTTCCTCTCTAGCTTCCAACGAAGCCTTTTAAATTCACTTAAGATCTAGTTTACTAATCATTCTATCATCATCCTTATCCCTACCTTTAATTTTTTTTAGATCCTTTATTCCTCCCATCAAAATTTTTCAACTCCTCATTATTCCTAATTTTAGAAAACAAAACGAATCTAACCACTTTATCAACCAGCTCTATTTACTCACTCCCCTCATCCCCCCCTCACTATTTTCGTAATCTTATATCTTCTCCTTACCTTAATTGTTATTGTCAGCATTATTAATATTGCATCAAGACCTCTGCGACTTTCAAAATTCTAAAACAGAAAATAGTTTACTTTAAAAATATTAATTTTGGAAATTAAAGAAAAAGCCCGGCTTTTTTTCTGACTAATATATTTTTAAAAATATTTTAATTATTTAATCCTTTCATACTAAAATAACTTAATGCTCCTTAGAAGACAGAAACCAACCTGGCTCATGCCGGTCTGAACTCAAATCATGTAAAAATTTTAAGGTCGAACAGACCTTCTCCTGTAACTGCTACACCACGAAGAAATTTTTAATTCAACATTGAGGTCGCAAAATCTTTTGTCGATAAGAACTCTCAAAAAAAAAATTACGCTGTTATCGCTAAAGTAATTTACTCTTTAATCCTAAAAAGGGATCATATAAACAGATATCTCTTATTTAAACAAAAACAGTTATATAACTTATATCATAGTCGCCCCAACTAAACACTCCGCTAATAATAAACTTTACTATTCCAAATCACTCTTAACTAACTCTGTGTACAAACTTTATAGCGTCTTATCGTCCCTCTAACTCATTTAAGCCTTTTCACTTAAAAGTTAAATTCAATTCATGAGATAAAGACAGCTTACTTCTCGTCCGACCATTCATTCCAGCCTTTAATTAAAAGACTAATGATTATGCTACCTTCGCACGGTCATAATACCGCGGCCTTTTAGTTCCCAATGGGCAGGCCAGACTTTATATAGCTCTCATACAGACATGTTTTTGATAAACAGGCGGAAGTACTTTTTGCCGAATTCCTCTACACTCATCACTCTCTCTAATAAATTTCATTTAATTTTCCAAAATTTATTTAAATAAACAATTTATATACTAATATATTCACTTTAACATCAAAGCTTGTGACTGGGTTTCAAAAAAGGTGGAAGCTATATCCAAAAGTATTTTTTTTTTTTTATTATCACACCGGCCGATTCCCACCAAGGCAGGGTGGCCCGAAAAAGAAAAACTTTCACCATCATTCACTCCATCACTGTCTTGCCAGAAGGGTGCTTTACACTACAGTTTTTAAACTGCAACATTAACACACCTACGGTGCCTCGAGAATTGGAAAACCATGGCAGCCGGTCGAAGGGTGAACAAAACCATAGATGCAGATATAATTGTTTCAATGGAAATCCAGAAGAAAAGGTGGAGGGAAATATTGTACAGGTTGCTCGACATTACACTGCTTCTGGCTAAACAGAACCTAGCTTTTCGTGACCACAGGGAGGACGAATTCTCACTAAATAGAGGAAACTTCCTTGAGATGGTTGAATTGATGGTTAAGTATGATTCTGTGCTAAAAGAGCACCTAATGAGACTGAAGCGCAGCTAAAGTGAACTCAGGTTATCAGTTTCGTATCTCTCACCATCAATCAAAATGAGTTTTTAAGTGTTCTGGCAAATCGAGTCAAAGACAAACTTGTTACTGATATCAAGAGAGCTGTATACTACAGCGTTATGTTTGACAGTACACCAGATGTGACACACACTGATCAAATGTCAGAAGTTATCAGGTACGTGCAAATGGAGGATGGAAGAGTTCAAGTGAAGGAAGTTTTTCTTGTTTTTATACCCTTTGAAGGGCAAAAATGCTGCTGATATCAGTTCTGATATCCTGAAAACGTCGGAAAGTGATGGACTGGACTTCATGCTGTGCCGTGCTGAAGAATATTACAATGCTGCCACCATGGCTGGGGTCCATGGAGGTGTACAAGCCATTCTCAAGGAAAAGAACAAGAAGGCAATTTTCAGTGGTTGTTTGGACCATTCATTGAATGTGTGTGGTCAGCATTCTGTTCCCGAGAATTCATCATGTCTGAATTTTTTTGTCAGTCTTGAGTCAGCGTACACATTCTGTGCCTCCTCCATCCATCGATGGGATGTACTAATGGACCATACTGCAGTCTCTTTAAAAATATTATCAATAATAAGATGGAGTTCTCATTACAGTGCAGTGAAACCAGTAGCAGAATCGTTCGAGAAATTTGTGGCAGCGATTGAAGCTCCACAGGAAAATTTGGATACAAGAGGAGCAGCACAAGGTCTCCCTGCTGAGTGCGATTTTACATTTTTGTGTTATCTGTATTTCTGGTGCGACATACTTCGGGAGGTTCAGCTTGCACAGCAGTATTTACAGACTAAGGATTTAACTCTTGACAAAGTGGTGGTGAAGCTAGAGGCACTGTAATTATTTTTGTATAAAGGGAGAGGCCGCATAGTGGAGAATTCATTACAACAGGCAATGAGCCGTGATGCTCATTGCCTTAGCTATTATGTCCGAGCCCATCACCTCTACAATCCCTCCATATATAGGATAGTCACTGATGTCAGTAAACGTTCTTTATTTGTTCGTCGCCCCTGTTTACTCTGTCTCTTTTCTCTCTGCCTACATTTGCTCTTGTCTTCTCTTCAGTTACCACCTCTCTATACTCATGTAGCCTCTCACTTTTCCCTGCCCCCTTTGGAAGTTCCGGCTGTTCGTGTCTGTTTTTTCCCACTGCCAAGTGTGAAAGCCCAACTACCTATGGTGGCTTCCCGCTCTCTTTTTCTTGAACACTTCCGCTCTCATTCTCATGCTATCACAGTGTACACTGATGGTTCTAAGTCTTCTGATGGCGTCAGATTCACAGCAGTGTTTCCGGAGTGTTGGGCGAGGGCATTTATTACCCTTGGCTAGCATTTTTATGGCTGAATTATATGCCATTCTTGTAGCACTTATCCATATTGCATCTATGCCTGTGTCACCATTTGTGGTCGTTTCAGACTCCCTTCGTGCTTTACATGCTATACGGAAATTTGATGCACCTCACCCTCTAATTCTTCATATCCAACTTTGGTTATGCCCTATCTCCAGCAATCACAGATATATTGTTTTCTGCTGGATCCCTGGCCATGTTGACGTACAGAGCAATGAATAGGCAGACATTACTGCGCGGTCAGCAGTACACGACATCCCAGTTTCATATAAAGGTTTTCCATTCACAGACTATTTTGCTGTAATTACTACCCGTCTTCGCACCCGTTGGCAGCAACATTGGTCTGTACAAGAATGGTATACAACATTGGTCTGATCCATATTGCAGCGATTGAAGCAATATGGATCAGATCTGCAATATGGTCTGATCTGCTCCATAACAAACTTCATTCTGTTAAGCCGAGTATAGGTTTCTGGCTGTCTTCTTGTCATCGGTGTCGAGGTTGGGAGACTACTCTCTCCCGTCTTCGCATTGGCCACACTCGTCTTACTCATGGGTATCTCATGGAGAGGCATCCTGTTCCTCTCTGTGAGAATTGTCAAGTTCCAGTATCTGTTAGTCACATTCTGTTGGACTGCCCACTCTATCAACGAGCACGCAGAATTTACCTTCGACGTCATCTCTGCTCTGCTGCCCTTTCCTTACCTTCCCTTCTTGGTGATGGACCCTTCTTTAATCCAGACTCTCTCATTGCCTTTTTGACAGCAACTGATTTACTACACAAATTCTGATGATGATGTCTCTGGCACTCTTCTCAGCCCATTCCACCTTAATCTCTAGCTACCCTCTACCCCTGCGCTATCCACTGCCCTGCAACATTTCATACCCTAATAATCATCCCTTTCCCTCTTCCTACCCATTACCCGAGCATCCTTCCCTGCCTTGATGTGCTGTATAACCCTTGTGGTTTAGCGCTTCTTTCTGATTATAATAATAATAATAGCTTTCCTGGGTGGATTTATACATCTTTCCTTATTTTGTGACACAGCCTAGCTGACTACTGGCAGCACCTCAGATGCCCAGGAGTACTGCCATTCTTCCACCATTTTTAATATGAATCTTTTATTTATCTCTTTTCACTTGGTGTATGCTACTTTTTTTGTTCACTCACTATCTAACTTGTCTTTTCACTTGTCGATCAGACTTTGGGGTCGTCACTTGTCTTATTCATATTTGTTATAATTATGAGCACTAGTGGCAACAGTTGTGACTCCATTGGCCTGTTTGCCCTTCACTGCTTATAGCAAATATTGGCACTCTCAAATTTTCTCTGAAATTGTGGTCTTTCTCTCTCTTTCTCACTTTCGAAACCTTGTTTCTCACTTCAGGGGTTATTCACTAATACTGTCACAATCACTTACCTCTAACAGAAACTAAATAGGCTCTGAAAACACGAAGATTCGGGGAGCCCTGATGGGCTCTTATACTCATGAATCGTGTGTGCAGTGCGCGTAGTGTGTGTACTCACTTATTTGTACTCACCTATTTGTGGTTGCAGGGGTCGATTCATAGCTCCTGCCCCACCTCTTCACTGATTGCTACTAGGTCCTTTCTCTCCCTGCTCCATAACCTTTATCAAACCTCATCTTAAAACTATGTATGGGTCCCGCCTCCACTAGGTCACTTTCTAGGCTATTCCACTCCTGACAACTCTATGACTGAAAAAATACTTCCTAATATCCCTTTGACTCATAGGAGTCTTCAACTTCCAATTGTGACCCCTTGTTTTTGTGTCCCATCTTTGGAATATCCTGTCTTTGTCCATCTTGTCTATTCTGCGCAGTATTTTATATGTTGTTATCATGTCTTCCCTGACCCTCCTGTCCTCCAGTGTCGTCAGGCCAATTTCCCTTAACCTTTCTTCGTAGGACAATCCCCATAGCTCTGGGACTAGTCTTGTTGCAAACCTTTGCACTTTCTCTAATTTCTTGACGTGCTTGGCCTGGTGTGGATTCCAAACTGGTGCTAAATACTCCAGTATGGGCCTAACGTATATGGTGCACAGTCTTGAACGATTTCTTACTGAGGTATCAGAACGCTATTCTTAGGTTTGGCAGACGCCCGTATGCTGCAGCAGTTATCTATTTGATGTTCGCCTCAGGAGATGTGCTCAGTATCATACTCACCCCAAGATCTTTTTCCTTGAGTGAGGTTTGCAGTCAGTGGCCACCTAGACTATACTCTGTATGCGGTCTTCTTTGCCCTTCCCCTATTTTCATGACTTTGCATTTGGCGGGGTTAAATTCCAATAGCCAGATGCTGGACCAGGCTTGTAGCCTGTCCAGGTCTTTTTGTAGTCCTGCCTGATCCTCGACCGATTTAATCCCCCTCGTTAACTTCACATCATCTGCAAACTAGGAGACTTCTGAGTCTATCCCTTCCACTATGTCATTCACATATACCAAAAAAACAGCACAGGTCCCAGGACTGACCTCTGTGGGACCCCGCTTGCCACAGGCGCCCACTCTGATATCTCGTCACGTACCATGACTCGTTGTTGCCTCCCTGTCAGATATTCTTTGATCCATTGCAGTGCCTTTCCAGTTATGTGTGCCTGATCCTCTAGCTTTTGCATTACCTTTTTGTAAGGAACTGTGTCGAAGGCCTTCTTGCAGTCCAAGAAAATGCAGTCTATCCACCTCTCACTCTCTTGTCTTACTTCTGTCACCTTGTCATAAAACTCCAGTAGGTTTGTGATACAGAATTTACCTTCCATGAAACCATGCTGGTTGTCGATTATATGCTTATTTCTTTCCAGGTGCTCTACCACTCTCCTCCTAATGATCTTCTCCATGACTTTGCATACTATACACTTTAGTGAAACAGGTCTATAGGTTAATGCCTCGGGCTTATCTCCTTTTTTAAAAAAAATTGGGGCTACGTTTGCAATCTTCCATGCCTAAGGTAGTTGCCCAGTTTCAATGGATGTGTTGAAGATTTTTGTTAGTGGCACACACAGCATATCTGCTCCCTCTCTAAGAACTCCTGGAGAGATGTTGTCTGGTCCCACCACCTTTGAGGTATCAAATTCACATTGGAGCTTCTTCACCTCATCGGTTATGTGTACCTCATCCAGCACTTGTTGGTGTACCTCCCTGTTCTGAATTCCTGGAGTCCTAACTGTTTGCACTGTAAATACTTCTTTAAATCTCACATTGAGCTCCTCACATACCTCTTGGTCATTTTTGTAAAGTCCCCACCATCCTTCCTCAGCCTGATTACCTGGTCCCTGACTGTTGTTTTCCTCCTGATTTGGTTATACAGCGGCTTCGGGTTAGACTTGACTTTCGATGCTGTGTCATTTTCGTATTGTCGCCGAGCCTCCCTTCTTATCTGTGCATATTTGTTTCTGGCTCTTCAGCTGATCTCTTTATTTTCCTGGGTCCTTTGTCATCTGCAACTTTTCCATTCTCTAGTGAACCTAGTTTTTCTCTGCCTACACCTTTGGGTGAACCAAGGACTCGTTCTAGTCTTCTCGTTATTTCTGTTTCCCTTGGGAACAAACCTCTCCTCTGCCTCCTTGCATTTTGTTGTCACAAAGTCCATCATTTCTTTTACTGGTTTTCCTGCCAGTTCTTCCACTGAACAGCTTGCAGGAAGTTCCTCATATCTGTGTAGCATCCCCTTTTGTAGTTTGGTTTTTCCCATCCTATTCCTGCTGCTCTCCACTTGTGGCTCAACTATGTAATCAAAGCACGGAACCACATGATCACTAGCTCCAAGGGGCCTTTCATATGTGATATCATCGATGTCCTAACTACTCAAGGTGAGTACAAGGGCCAGTCTTGCTGGATCATCCTCATCTCTCTCTCTCTGGTGGTGTTTCTAACATGTTGATGCATGAGGTTTTCCAGTACCACATCCATCATCTTGGCTCTCCATGTTTCAGGAACCCCATGGGGCTCCAGGTTTTTCCAGTCAATCTCCTTGTGATTGAAATCACCCATAACTAGTAACTTTGCTCCCACCATGTGAGCTCTTCTGGCTACCTCGGCTTTGTTGCTCCTTTGTATTCTTCTCTTGGCCTCCAGGAGTTCTGTGGCAGGTTGTACATTACTGCAATTACCACCTTATGGCCCTCAGACTGGAATGTTTCTACTAAGTAGTCCGTTTCGCACATTCCATCCATTCCTTCCATTTCCTCAAATCCCCACTGACGATTTGATATCTGGGTGGAAAGATTGCATCTGTTATCATCCTGGTGAGTTTCGTTTCTGTGAGTGCTATTATGTCTGGGGATGTCTCCTTGATTCTTTCATGCCACTCCTCGCACATATTTGTTATTCCATCTGCATTTGTGTACCAAACCTTCAACTTCTTTTCTAAAACTGTGGCCTGGGGGGTACACTGGGGTTGGGGAAGTGAGAGGCTGAGGTGGGTGGGGGTACTGGATATGGCATGTGTGTTTTGGGTTAGAATGTGTGGTTGCATTGGAGTTGTCCTGGTTGAGGGGCTTCTGTAGGTGGTTGTGAAGTAGGCTGCATTTGATCTTCCTCCTGAGTCTGGGTTCTCCTGTCCATCTTCACCTCTCTTTCCTCCTTTCATCTTTGTACCATCTCTTTCATTATCTGCCTTTCTTCTCGTGTTCTGACACGGTCGAGATACACCTTCTGGTATGCCAGCATGTCCCTTAGCCTTGCTTTCTCCTGCAGGATCCTGTTTCAAGTCGATTCTGCCTTGAAAGTCAAATTCAATGGCTGAGTTCTTGTTCTTGCAAACTCCCTATTCTCCGAAAATTTGCCACCTGGATCATGTCATCTTCTCCTATTGCTTTTATAATGCTTTCAATTACATTTTTCTCCACTTGTCTTCTTGCTTCTTAAGTTTTCCCTTCAATTTCCTGGAGCCCATAAACAAAGACTGACCTCTCCCTTACATTCTCTCACTGCATATCCCTATGTATCCCTTGATTCTATTTAGTTGCCTCCTCTGCAGTTTACCTTTCTTCAGTTTCTTCACTATCTGTTGTCCTTGGGCCCAGTGGCCTGTCATTTTCCCTTCTCAGCTTTTCCTGGGCTTTGCTGTGGTCTGTTAGGGCCTCCACATATAGCTTAGCTCTTTCATTTTCTACAGTCCCTCCACAGGATTTTCCTTCTCTGAAACCTTGCTGGTTGTCGTTTATAAGCTTCTTTCTTTTCAGGTGCTCCACCACTCTCCACCTGATGATCTCCTCCATGACTTTGCATACTATACACATCAATGACACAGGTTTGTAGTTTAATGACTCATGTCTGTCTCCTTTCTTAAAAACTGGAACTACATTTGCCATCTTCCATAGTTTCCCAGTTTCAGTGGATGTATTGAAGATTTTTGTTAGTGGCACACACATCATCTCTGCTCCCTCTCTAAGGACCCATGGAAGATGTCTGGCCATACTGCCTTTGAGATATCAAGTTCACATACCAGCTTCTTCACCTCCTCCTCGGTTGTGTATTTTTCATCCAGCACTTATTGGTTAACCTCCCTATTCTGAATTCCTGGAGCCCTTCCTATCTCCACTGTAAATAGTGCTTTAAATCTCATGTTGTGCTCCTCACATATCTCTTGGTCGTTTCTTGAAAACTCTCCACCTTCCTCCCTCAGCCTGATTACCTGGTCCTTGATTATTTTCCTCCTGATGTGGCTATACAGAAGCTTTGGGTTAGACTTGAGTTTTGATTCTATGTCGTTTTTGTATTGTCGCAGAGCCTCCCTTCTTATTTGTGCATATTCGTTCCTGGTTCTTTGGCTAATCTCTTTATTTTCCTGAGTCCTTCATCTTCTGTACTTTCTTCACTCTCTTGTGCACTTACTTTTTGCCTCCCTACACCTTTGGGTGAACCAAGGGCTTGTTCTGGTCTTCCCATTATTTCTGTTGCCTCCTTGCATTTTCTTGTTACATAGTCAATCATTTCGTTTACTGACTTTCCTATCAATTCTCTGTCCCACTGAAACTTTGCAGGAAGTTTCTCATACCAGCACCATGTCCATCATCTTGGCTCTCCATGTTTCAGGACCCCCTTGTGGCTAAAGGTTTTCTGAATTAATCTCCCTGTGGTTGAAATCGCCCATAACCAGTAACTTTGCCCTGCTCGATTGAGCTCTTCTGGCCATTTCAGCTGGTGTGTCCACCATTGCTCTGTTGCTCTCTTCATATTCCTCTCTTGGTGGGTTATTCATCACTGCAATGACTACTTACAATGTAATCCCTTTCTCCAGTCTCTTCCATTTCCTCAAATCCATATCAGTTTTTAATGAGCAGTGCAACCCCTCCTCCCCCTCTGCTCTTTCTATCTTTTTTCAGGATCTGATATCCAGGTGGGAAGACTGCATCTGTTATTGTCTCACTGAGTTTCATTTCTGTGGCTGCTATTATGTCTGGAGACATCTCATTGATTCTTTTATGCCACTCCTCTCATTTATTCATTATTCCATCTTCGTTTATGTACAAAACCTTCAACTTCTTTTCTAAAACCGTGGTCTGGGGAGGATGGTGGGGGTGAGGGTGGGGGAGCGGGAGCCCTGGTGAGGGCTTATGGGGTGTTGCTGTGGAGGGTGGGGTTTTTAATGAGGGGTGGGGGCAGAGTGCTTATGGGGGCTTGCTGTAGAGGTGGGGTTTATGATGTAGGGGGTGGGGACAGAAGGAGCAGTGTGTGGGCATTGGTTTAGATTGTTCAGCTCCTGGCCCCGCCTCTTCACTGATCGCTACTAGGTCCTCTCCCTCTCTGCTTCCTGAGCTTTGTCATACCTCTTCTTGAAACTATGTATGGTTCCTGCCTCCACTACTTCACTTGCTAGGCCATTCCACTTCCTGAAGACTCTATGACTGAAGAAATACTTCCTAACGTCCCTGTGACTCGTCTGAGTCTTCAGCTTCCAGTTGTAACCCCTTGTTTCTGTGTCCCCACTCTGGAACATCCTATCTCTGACCACCTTGTCTATTCTCCGCAGTATCTTGTATGTCGTTATCGTGTCTCCCCTGACCCTCCTGTCCTCCAGTGTCGTCAGTCCGATTTCCCTCAACCTTTCCTCGTACGACATTCCCCTGAGCTCTGGGACTAGCCTTGTTACAAACCTTTGTACTTTCTCTAACTTCTTGACGTGCTTGACCATGTGTGGGTTCCAGACTGGTGCTGCATACTCCAGTATGGGCCTAACATACACAGTGTACAGTGTCTTGAACGATTCCTTATTAAGGTATCGGAACGCTATTCTCAGGTTTGCCAGGCGCCCGTATGCTGCAGCAGTTATTTGGTTGATGTGTGCCTCCGGTGACGTGCTCGGTGTTATGGTCACCCCAAGGTCTTTCTCCCTGAGTGACGTCTGTAGTCTTTGTCCACCTAGCCTATACTCTGTCTGCGGTCTTCTTTGCCCCTCACCAATCTTCATGACTTTGCATTTGGCAGGGTTGAATTCGAGAAGCCAGTTTCTGGACCACATGTCCAGCCTGTACAGGTCTCTTTGCAGTCCTGCCTCATACTCATCCGATTTAATTCTTCTCATCAGCTTCACATCAACTGCGAATAGGGACACTTCAGAGTCTATTCCTTCCATCATGTCATTCACATATATCAAAAACAGCACTTGTCCTAGAACTGACCCCTGTGGGACCCCGCTCGTCAAAGGCGCCCACTGTGATACCTCTTCACGCACCATGACTCGTTGTTGCCTCCCTGTTAGGTATTCCCTGATCCATTGCAGTGCCCTCCCTGTTATATGCGCCTGATCCTCCAGCTTCTGCACTGATCTCTTGTGGGGAACTATGTCAAAGACCTTCCTGCAGTCTAGGAAAATGCAATCAACCCACCCCTCTCTCTGGTGTCTTACTTCTGTTACCTTGTCATAAAACTCCAGAAGGTTTGTGACACAGGATTTGCCTTCCATGAGCCCATGCTGGTTTTCATTTATAATCTTGTTCCGTTTCAGGTGTTCCACCACTCTCCTCCTGATAATCTTCTCCATGACTTTGCACACAATACATGTCAGAGACACAGGTCTGTAGTTTAGTGCCTCATTTCTGTTTCCTTTCTTAAATATGTGCATATATGTGTGTGTATGTGTGTGCATGTGTGTGTGTGTGTGTGTGTGTGTGTGTGTGTGTGTGTGTGTGTGTGTGTGTGTGTGTGTGTGTGTGTGTGTGTGTGTGTGTGTGTGTGTGTGAGTGTGTACTCACCTATTTGTACTCACCTATTTGTGGTTGCAGGGGTCGAGTCCTAGCTCCTGGCCCCGCCTCTTCACCGGTTGCTACTAGGCCCTCTCTCTCCCCGCTCCATGAGCTTTATCAAACCTCGTCTTAAAACTGTGTATGGTTCCTGCCTCCACTACGTCATTTTCTAGGCTATTCCACTGCCTTACAATTCTATGACTGAAGAAATACTTCCTACTATCTCTCTGACTCATTTGTGTCTTCAACTTCCAATTGTGGCCTCTTGTTTCTGTGTCCCCTCCCTGGAACATCCTGTCTTTGTCCACCTTGTCTATTCCACGCAGTATTTTATATGTCGTTATCATGTCTCCCCTGACCCTCCTGTCCTCCAGTGTCGTCAGGCCGATTTCCCTTAATCTTTCTTCATAGGACATTCCCCTTAGTTCTAGTGTGTGTGTGTGTGTGTGTGTGTGTGTATGCACGTGTGTGGTGTGTGAGAGTGCGTGTGTACTCACCTATTTGTACTCACCTATTTGTGGTTGCAGGGGTCGAGTCTTAGCTCCTGGCCCCGCCTCTTCACCGGTTGCTACTGGGCCCTCTCTCTCCCCGCTCCATGAGCTTTATCAAACCTCGTCTTAAAACTGTGTATGGTTCCTGCCTCCACTACGTCATTTTCTAGGCTATTCCACTGCGTTACAACTCTATGACTGAAGAAATACTTCCTAATATCTCTCTGACTCATTTGTGTCTTCAACTTCCAATTGTGGCCTCTTGTTTCTGTGTCCCCTCCCTGGAACATCCTGTCTTTGTCCACCTTGTCTATTCCACGCAGTATTTTATATGTCGTTATCATGTCTCCCCTGATCCTCCTGTCCTCCAGTGTCGTCAGGCCGATTTCCCTTAATCTTTCTTCATAGGACATTCCCCTTAGCTCTGGAACTAACCTTGTCGCAAACCTTTGTACTTTCTCTAGTTTCTTGACGTGCTTTATCAAGTGCGGGTTCCAAACAGGTGCTGCATACTCCAGTATGGGCCTGACATACACGGTGTACAATGTGTGTGCATGTGTGTGTACTCACCTAGTTGTACTCACCTAGTTGAGGTTGCGGGGGTCGAGTCCGAGCTCCTGGCCCCGCCTCTTCACTGATCGCTACTAGGTCACTCTCCCTGAGCCGTGAGCTTTATCATACCTCTGCTTAAAGCTATGTATGGATCCTGCCTCCACTACATCGCTTCCCAAACTATTCCACTTACTGACTACTCTGTGGCTGAAGAAATACTTCCTAACATCCCTGTGATTCATCTGTGTCTTTAGCTTCCAACTGTGTCCCCTTGTTACTGTGTCCAATCTCTGGAACATCCTGTCTTTGTCCACCTTGTCAATTCCTCTCAGTATTTTGTATGTTGTTATCATGTCCCCCCTATCTCTCCTGTCCTCCAGTGTCGTCAGGTTGATTTCCCTTAACCTCTCCTCGTAGGACATACCTCTTAGCTCTGGGACTAGTCTTGTTGCAAACCTTGTGTGTGTGTGTGTATGTGTGTGTGCGTGTGTGTGTGTGTGTGTGTGTGTGTGTGTGTGTTTGTGTGTGTGTGTGTACTCACCTAGTTGATGTTGCAGGGGTCGAGTCCAAGCTCCTGGCCCCGCCTCTTCACTGGTCGCTACTAGGTCACTCTCCCTGAACCGTGAGCTTTATCATACCTCTGCTTAAAACTATGTATGGATCCTGCCTCCCAAACTATTCCACTTCCTGACTACTCTGTGGCTGAAGAAATACTTCCTAACATCCCTGTGATTCATCTGTGTCTTCAACTTCCAACTGTGTCCCCATGTTGCTCTGTCCCATCACTGGAACATCCTGTCTTTCTCCACCTTGTCAATTCCTCTCAGTATTTTGTGTGTCGTTATCATGTCCCTCCTATCTCTCCTGTCCTCCAGTGTCGTCAGGTTGATTTCCCTTAACCTATCCTCGTAGGACATACTCCTTAGCTCTGGGACTAGTCTTGCTGCAAACCTTTGCACTTTCTCTAGTTTTTTTGCGTGTTTGGCTGTGTGGGTTCCAGCAGGTACCGAATACTCCAATATGGGCCTGACGTACAAGGTGTACAGGATCCTGAACGATTCCTTAATAAGATGTCGGAATGCTGTTCTGAGGTTTGCTAGGCGCCCATATGCTGCATCAGTTATTTGGTCGATGTGCGCTTCAGGAGATGTGCCTGGTGTTATACTCACCCCAATATCATTTTCCTTGAGTGAGGTTTGTAGTCTCTGGCCCCCTAGATTGTATTCCATCTGCGGTCTTCTTTGCCCTTCCCCAATCTTCATGACTTTGCACTTGGTGGGGTTGAACTCCAGGAGCCAATTGCTGGACCAGGTCTGCAGCCTGTCCAGATCCCTTTGTAATTCTGCATGGTCTTCGATCGAATGAATTCTTCTCATCAACTTCACGTCATCTGCAAACAGGGACACTTTGGAGTCTATTCCTTCCGTCATGTCGTTCACAAATACCAGAAACAGCACTGGTCTTAGGACTGACCCCTGTGGGACCCCGCTGGTCACAGTTGCCCACTCTGACACCTCGCCACGTACCATGACTCGCTGCTGTCTTCCTGACAAGTATTCTCTGATCCATTGTAGTGCCTTCCCTGTTATCCCTGGTTGGTCCTCCAGTTTTTGCACTAATCTCTTGTGTGGAACTGTGTCAAACGCCTTCTTGCAGCCCAAGAAAATGCAATCCACCCACCCCTCTCTCTCATGTCTTACTGCTGTCACCATGTCATAGAACTCCAGTAGGTTTGTGACACAGGATTTCCCGTCTCTGAAACCATGTTGGCTGCTGTTGATGAGATCATTCCTTTCTAGGTGTTCCACCACTCTTCTCCACTCTCTCTCTCTCTCTCTCTCTCTCTCTCTCTCTCTCTGTGTGTGTGTGTGTGTGTGTGTGTGTGTGTGTGTGTGTGTGTGTGTGTGTGTGTGTGTGTGTGTGTGTGTGTGCGTGTGTGTGTGTGTGTGTTTGGATATGCATGTGTGTATGTATTCCAGCTTTCTTCTTCCCTCTCTTGTTGACTGCCCACAACCTCTTCTCTTCACTCATTCAAGTAACGTTACTTACTGTCCTCTTCTCTTCGCTCATTCAAGTAATGTTACTGTTCTCGTCTCTTCACTCATTCAAGTAATGTTACTTACTGTTCTCTTCTCTTCACTCATTCAAGTAATGTTACTTACTGTTCTCTTCTCTTCACTCATTCAAGTAATGTTGCTTCCTGTTCACTACTGTTCACTAACCATTTCTTCCTCTCCACGTTCATGACTTCATTTTTATTGTCAAATAACTTTAACTTTTGTCCACTAACTTTACATTTAATTTAAATGTACTAGGCGCCACCTATTATGCAATGTCCAGGTTCCTTCTATCAAAGGTAGTCAACCTTCCCATCCCTATACAATTATGAAAAAGAAAAATAGTAAAAATATCTTGGTAACACTTTTTTCATGGTAGTTGGACTGGGTGACGGCAAATCCAATGTTCACTCAGACAATGTAAGATTGATTGTGTCGCCAGACACTTGCAATATTAAATAATATAATGTTACTGTGTGTACCAGGGAAGGTTGGCTGCTGGCAGTGCTGTATGGGTCGATGCAGGGTGCGGAGGATGACGGAGGAAATCTCGAAAGGAAGGAGGGGAGAATTAAGGGAGGGTGGAGTGCGAATTGAGTGAGAGAGTGCACAATAAACAATGGTTTGCAAACTTGGGAAAAGGTGGAAAATAAAATTGGGAAAGTGAAGGAAAATATTGTCGTTGTAACGACTAATTTGGTTTTTCTTCCCTTTATGGGGCAGACCGCAAAATTTGTGGGTCTGAGCACGTGCTTTTCTGCTCGTGTCATCCTACTCGTGCCGCGCATCTAGATTCCCGTTCTTTATTTCTGACCAATCACAAGCCTTCCCTGAGTCGCTTCAGCTAAGTGGTGACATCCTGTTCTCGCTTCCCATTGGATGAGAAACCAAGATGTGGCTTGGTGTCACCAAGATTAACATTGTTTCATCTAGTGAGACTCAAATACCCTTGGATTTTATCCTCTACAATGTTGGTAAGTACTGATTGTTATGTCTAGTGAATAAATGAATAGTTTAGGCATATTTTGATATATATATATAAATATATATATATATATATATATATATATATATATATATATATATATATATATATATAGATATATATATATATATATATATATATATATATATATATATATATATATATATATATATATATATATTTTTTTTTTTTTATTATCACACCGGCCGATTCCCACCAAGGCAGGGTGGCCCGAAAAAGAAAAACTTTCACCATCATTCACTCCATCACTGTCTTGCCAGAAGGGTGCTTTACACTACAGTTTTTAAACTGCAACATTAACACCCCTCCTTCAGAGTGCAGGCACTGTACTTCCCATCTCCAGGACTCAAGTCCGGCCTGCCGGTTTCCCTGAATCCCTTCATAAATGTTACTTTGCTCACACTCCAACAGCACGTCAAGTATTAAAAACCATTTGTCTCCATTCACTCCTATCAAACACGCTCACGCATGCCTGCTGGAAGTCCAAGCCCCTCGCACACAAAACCTCCTTTACCCCCTCCCTCCAACCCTTCCTAGGCCGACCCCTACCCCGCCTTCCTTCCACTACAGACTGATACACTCTTGAAGTCATTCTGTTTCGCTCCATTCTCTCTACATGTCCGAACCACCTCAACAACCCTTCCTCAGCCCTCTGGACAACAGTTTTGGTAATCCCGCACCTCCTCCTAACTTCCAAACTACGAATTCTCTGCATTATATTCACACCACACATTGCCCTCAGACATGACATCTCCACTGCCTCCAGCCTTCTCCTCGCTGCAACATTCATCACCCACGCTTCACACCCATATAAGAGCGTTGGTAAAACTATACTCTCATACATTCCCCTCTTTGCCTCCAAGGACAAAGTTCTTTGTCTCCACAGACTCCTAAGTGCACCACTCACTCTTTTTCCCTCATCAATTCTATGATTCACCTCATCTTTCATAGACCCATCCGCTGACACGTCCACTCCCAAATATCTGAATACGTTCACCTCCTCCATACTCTCTCCCTCCAATCTGATATTCAATCTTTCATCACCTAATCTTTTTGTTATCCTCATAACCTTACTCTTTCCTGTATTCACCTTTAATTTTCTTCTTTTGCACACCCTACCAAATTCATCCACCAATCTCTGCAACTTCTCTTCAGAATCTCCCAAGAGCACAGTGTCATCAGCAAAGAGCAGCTGTGACAACTCCCACTTTGTGTGTGATTCTTTATCTTTTAACTCCACGCCTCTAGCCAAGACCCTCGCATTTACTTCTCTTACAACCCCATCTATAAATATATTAAACAACCACGGTGACATCACACATCCTTGTCTAAGGCCTACTTTTACTGGGAAAAAATTTCTCTCTTTCCTACATACTCTAACTTGAGCCTCACTATCCTCGTAAAAACTCTTCACTGCTTTCAGTAACCTACCTCCTACACCATACACTTGCAACATCTGCCACATTGCCCCCCTATCCACCCTGTCATACGCCTTTTCCAAATCCATAAATGCCACAAAGACCTCTTTAGCCTTATCTAAATACTGTTCACTTATATGTTTCACTGTAAACACCTGGTCCACACACCCCCTACCTTTCCTAAAGCCTCCTTGTTCATCTGCTATCCTATTCTCCGTCTTACTCTTAATTCTTTCAATTATAACTCTACCATACACTTTACCAGGTACACTCAACAGACTTATCCCCCTATAATTTTTGCACTCTCTTTTATCCCCTTTGCCTTTATACAAAAGAACTATGCATGCTCTCTGCCAATCCCTATGTACCTTACCCTCTTCCATACATTTATTAAATAATTGCACCAACCACTCCAAAACTATATCCCCACCTGCTTTTAACATTTCTATCTTTATCCCATCAATCCCGGCTGCCTTACCCCCTTTCATTTTACCTACTGCCTCACGAACTTCCCCCACACTCACAACTGGCTCTTCCTCACTCCTACAAGATGTTATTCCTCCTTGCCCTATACACGAAATCACAGCTTCCCTATCTTCATCAACATTTAACAATTCCTCAAAATATTCCTTCCATCTTCCCAATACCTCTAACTCTCCATTTAATAACTCTCCTCTCCTATTTTTAACTGACAAATCCATTTGTTCTCTAGGCTTTCTTAACTTGTTAATCTCACTCCAAAACTTTTTCTTATTTTCAACAAAATTTGTTGATAACATCTCACCCACTCTCTCATTTGCTCTCTTTTTACATTGCTTCACCACTCTCTTAACTTCTCTCTTTTTCTCCATATACTCTTCCCTCCTTGCATCACTTCTACTTTGTAAAAACTTCTCATATGCTAACTTTTTCTCCCTTACTACTCTCTTTACATCATCATTCCACCAATCGCTCCTCTTCCCTCCTGCACCCACTTTCCTGTAACCACAAACTTCTGCTGAACACTCTAACACTACATTTTTAAACCTACCCCATACCTCTTCGACCCCATTGCCTATGCTCTCATTAGCCCATCTATCCTCCAATAGCTGTTTATATCTTACCCTAACTGCCTCCTCTTTTAGTTTATAAACCTTCACCTCTCTCTTCCCTGATGCTTCTATTCTCCTTGTATCCCATCTACCTTTTACTATCAGTGTAGCTACAACTAGAAAGTGATCTGATATATCTGTGGCCCCTCTATAAACATGTACATCCTGAAGTCTACTCAACAGTCTTTTATCTACCAATACATAATCCAACAAACTACTGTCATTTCGCCCTACATCATATCGTGTATACTTATTTATCCTCTTTTTCTTAAAATATGTATTACCTATAACTAAACCCCTTTCTATACAAAGTTCAATCAAAGGGCTCCCATTATCATTTACACCTGGCACCCCAAACTTACCTACCACACCCTCTCTAAAAGTTTCTCCTACTTTAGCATTCAAGTCCCCTACCACAATTACTCTCTCACTTGGTTCAAAGGCTCCTATACATTCACTTAACATCTCCCAAAATCTCTCTCTCTCCTCTGCATTCCTCTCTTCTCCAGGTGCATACACGCTTATTATGACCCACTTCTCGCATCCAACCTTTACTTTAATCCACATAATTCTTGAATTTACACATTCATATTCTCTTTTCTCCTTCCATAACTGATCATTTAACATTACTGCTACCCCTTCCTTTGCTCTAACTCTCTCAGATACTCCAGATTTAATCCCATTTATTTCCCCCCACTGAAACTCTCCTACCCCCTTCAGCTTTGTTTCGCTTAGGGCCAGGACATCCAACTTCTTTTCATTCATAACATCAGCAATCATCTGTTTCTTGTCATCCGCACTACATCCACGCACATTTAAGCAACCCAGTTTTATAAAGTTTTTCTTCTTCTCTTTTTTAGTAATTGTATACAGGAGAAGGGGTTACTAGCCCATTGCTCCCGGCATTTTAGTCGCCTCATACGACACGCATGGCTTACGGAGGAAAGATTCTTTTCCACTTCCCCATGGACAATAGAAGAAATAAAAAAGAACAAGAGCTATTTAGAAAAAGGAGAAAAACCTAGATGTATGTATATATATATATATGCATGTGCGTGTCTGTGAAGTGTGACCAAAGTGTAAGTAGGAGTAGCAAGATATCCCTGTTATCTTAGCGTGTTTATGAGAAACCAAGA
>NW_027199011.1:0-36797 GCF_038502225.1 Cherax quadricarinatus
GGGGGTCATTAGGCTAATCCGGGGGGGGACATGGACCTGCTCCGCATGGGTCAGTAGGCCTGCTACAGTGTTCCTTCTTTCTTATGTTATGTTCTTATTCTCCTCCCGTTAGGAATACCAGTCACACAAGCAGTATATATAATAATGCATCCACAGACAAGTGGTTTTAAGCGTCTAAGAAATTTGGCGGGCTACTTGGGTGGCGTGTTAAAGTATTGGGGGTTCGATTCCCGGCCAAGAATATATATATATATATATATATATATATATATATATATATATATATATATATATATATATATATATAATATATATATATATATATATATATATATATATATATATATATATATATATAAACCATACCCCGGCCGGGATTGAACCCGCGGTCAGAGAGTCTCAAAACTCCACCCCGTCGCGTTAGCCACTAGACCAGCTAGCCACACTAAAATTCGTCCAACTAGGTATATTTCTACACCATAGGAAGGTTAGCACAGGCACCACTGTGACCACAAATGCAAGTTTTTACAGACGAATCTCCAGCTAGCGTGGCCGTGACGAACTCTAGCTCAAGTCCCTTCACTGACCGCGGGTTCAACCCGGCCGGGGTATGGTTTGTTTGCAATCGTGTCATTACGATTTCGTGAGTCAGGCTATATATATATATATATATATATATATATATATATATATATATATATATATATATATATATATGAAATTAAGACACATGTGCAACATCTGGGTATCTTTATTGTAGACGTTTCGCCATCCAGTGTCTTTATCAATACAAATTCTAGGACATAACTTGAAGACAGTAGGACTATATACAAACTTGCTCAACTTGTCAGACACTGCAACATCATGGAATCTTGATTCTGAGGACATGTACATAACCTTCACGACTACGACAACTACTACTACAACTAACCAATCTCTTTGGGAAGGACCTACTTCCACTGGGGAATCCCGCCTACCAGTGACTATGCCCTCGTCTGCTACATCTGATGTTACTATATAAGCGCCAGGCTCCTTGCTTCTGCTTCAGAATCTCCACGATTATTGTGCTCTTCGCACCTACTCCTAGGTTGAGGGACTGATTACCTCATCTTTTGTATATAGTCCTACTGTCTTCAAGCTATGTCCTAGAATTTATATTGATAAAGCCACTGGATGGCGAAACGTCTACAATAAAGATACCCAGATGTTGCACATGTGTCTTAATTTCATCTTGTCGGTATTATATACCATTCTTGCACACATACACACACACACATATATATATATATATATATATATATATATATATATATATATATATATATATATATATCTCGAGTTACTGTGAACATGGGCAGCCTCTTGTGTTATCGACATTCTTGGATCACTCGTGGCTGTCTGCGGCGTTGAAGTCTCCTAGGACAATAATAAGAGAAACAACTGTTTATAATTTCTGAAATTAATGCCCTTTATGGTTACATAGAAATCATTGTTTACTAATGCAAAAAAAATGTGATTCTGTTCTAGTTGAACTTGTACAAGAATGGTGTACAATACCCACAAGATGAAAATTGAGGCAAATGTGCAACATCTGGGTATCTTTAGTGTAGACGTGTCGCCATCCAGTGGCTTTATCAATGCAGACTGAATCCGTATTGATAAAGCCACTGGACTGCGACACGTCCACAATAAAGATACCCAGATGTTGCACATGAGCCTAGTTGAACTTCCTCTTTCTAGGTGAATTACTCTGTTATTGTTGAACTACACTGTTCTAATTGAACTGCTCGATTCTAGATGAACCGCTAGGAACGATTCAAGCTGCCTCCTTGTTGCTGACCAGGACAGTTAAGCAACTGGTAGCAACAGCAGACTGTCTATAGAGAAGGTCAATCAGGACGTGCCCGGAGGAGCGTTTTTAAATTCATCTATGATGATGATTGCAACATGACTTCAGAGAGCTGTGAGGTGTAAGTGCCTCGCGTCATCACTGCAACATAACGACACTGAAAGGCGATACCGATTGAACCATCACTAACAGCAAAATTACATCTATGATGTTCTTGCACCATCACTGCAACATAATATCTTTAATCTTGCACCATCACTGCAACATAACGCTATGATATTCTTGCAGAATGACGCTATGATATTCCTGCACCATCACTGCAACATAACGCTGATATTCTTGCAGAATACTGCTATGATACTCTTGCCCCATCACTGTAACATATCACTACGATATTCTTGCAGAATAATGTTATGATATTCTTGCACCATCACTGCAACATAACGCTATGATATTCTTGCACCATCACTTCAACATAACACTAAGACATTCTTGCACCATCACTGCAACATAACGCTATGATATTCTTGTACCATCACTGCAACATAACGCTATGATATTCTTGCACCATCGCTGCAACATAACGCTATGATATTCTTGCACCATCACTGCAACATAACGCTATGATATTCTTGCACCATCACTGCAACATAACGCTATGATATTCTTGCACCATCACTACAACATAACGCTATGATATTCTTGCACCATCACTACAACATAACGCTATGATATTCTTGCACCATCACTGCAACATAACGCTATGATATTCTTGCACCATCACTACAACATAACGCTATGATATTCTTGCACCATCACTGCAACATAACGCTATGATATTCTTGCACCATCGCTGCAACATAACGCTATGATATTCTTGTACCATCACTGCAACATAACGCTATGATATTCTTGCACCATCGCTGCAACATAACGCTATGATATTCTTGTACCATCACTGCAACATAACGCTATGATATTCTTGCACCATCACTGCAACATAACGCTATGATATTCTTGCACCATCGCTGCAACATAACGCTATGATATTCTTGTACCATCACTGCAACATAACGCTATGATATTCTTGCACCATCACTTCAACATAACACTAAGACATTCTTGCACCATCACTGCAACATAACGCTATGATATTCTTGTACCATCACTGCAACATAACGCTATGATATTCTTGCACCATCACTACAACATAACGCTATTATATTCTTGCACCATCACTACAACATAACGCTATTATATTCTTGCACCATCGCTGCAACATAACGCTATGATATTCTTGCACCATCACTACAACATAACGCTATTATATTCTTGCACCATCACTACAACATAACGCTATTATATTCTTGCACCATCACTACAACATAACGCTATGATATTCTTGCACCATCACTGCAACATAACGCTATGATATTCTTGCACCATCACTATAACATAATGCTATGATATTCTTGCACCATCACTACAACATAACGCTATGATATTCTTGTAGAATAATGATATTATATTCTTGCACCATCACTTCAACATAACACTATGACATTCTTGCACCATCACTGCAACATAACGCTATGATGTTCTTGCACCATCACTACAACATAACGCTATGCTCTTCTTACACCACTACAACATAACGCTATGCTCTTCTTACACCACTACAACATAACGCTATGATATTCTTGCACCATCACTGCAACATAACGCTATGATATTCTTGCACCATCACTACAACATAACGCTATTATATTCTTGCACCATCACTACAACATAACGCTATTATATTCTTGCACCATCACTGCAACATAACGCTATGATATTCTTGCACCATCACTACAACATAACGCTATGATATTCTTGTACCATCACTGCAACATAACGCTATGATATTCTTGCACCATCACTACAACATAACGCTATGATATTCTTGTACCATCACTACAACATAACGCTATGATATTCTTGTACCATCACTACAACATAACGCTATGATATTCTTGTACCATCACTACAACATAACGCTATGATATTCTTGTACCATCACTACAACATAACGCTATGATATTCTTGTACCATCACTACAACATAACGCTATGATATTCTTGTACCATCACTGCAACATAACGCTATGATATTCTTGCACCATCACTGCAACATAACGCTATGATATTCTTGCACCATCACTACAACATAACGCTATGATATTCTTGTACCATCACTGCAACATAACGCTATGATATTCTTGCACCATCACTACAACATAACGCTATGATATTCTTGTACCATCACTGCAACATAACGCTATGATATTCTTGCACCATCACTGCAACATAACGCTATGATATTCTTGCACCATCACTACAACATAACGCTATGATATTCTTGCACCATCACTGCAACATAACGCTATGATATTCTTGTACCATCACTACAACATAACGCTATGATATTCTTGTACCATCACTACAACATAACGCTATGATATTCTTGTACCATCACTACAACATAACGCTATGATATTCTTGTACCATCACTGCAACATAACGCTATGATATTCTTGCACCATCACTGCAACATAACATCACTGAGACGTGAGGTTCTGTATACAACTAGCGACTGATGTTTTAGGGTTCATCACCTCGACCCTCAGTATGGAATTAAAATTCTACATGAATTATATAATAAATTCCCCGACTTCGAATAAAAATTCTCCCCATTACTTTAATTTCTTGCATTTATATTCTGCATAATTTTCACAATTTAAATTATCAAAAATATAAAACAAATCACATTTTTCATAATTTGTTATAAGTAATAAAATAAATTTCCAAAGCCGCCACGAAAATCTGACATTTATTTTTATTAACACATCGGCCGTTTACCACCAAGGCAGGCTGACCCGGAAATGTAGAAACATTTTCATTATTCACTCCTTCACTGTCTTGCCAGAGGCACGCCTACATTACAGTTAAAAAACCTGCAACATTAACACCTCTCCTTCAGAGCGCAGACACTGCACTTCCCACCTCCAGGACTCAAGTCCGGCATGTCAGTCACAATCCAACATGTCAAATACGTTCACGCACGCCTGCTGAAAGTCAAAGCCCCTCGCGCACACAATCTCCTGTACCCCTTCCCTCAAACCTTTCCTAGGCCGACCCCTAAACCGCCTTCCACTACAGACTTATATGCACTGCAAGTCATTTTATTTTGTTCCATCCTCTCAATAACCCTTCTCTGCCCTCTGGATAATACATTTAATAATCCCGCACCTCCTCCCAGTTTCCAAACTATGGATTCTCTGCCTAATATTCACACCACACATCGTCCTCAAACACGACATCTTCACTGCCTCCAGCCTTCTCCTTGTTGCAACATTCACCGCCCATACTTCACACCTATAACAGAGCGTTGGTATAACTATACTCGCATACATTCTCCTCTTTGCTCCCAAGGATAACGTTCTTTGTCTCCACAAACTCCTCAATGCACCACTCACCTTTTCCCCCTCATCAATTCTATATTCACCTCGTCTTTCACAGACCCATTTGCTGATAAATCCATCCCCAAACATCTGAATACATTCACTTTTTTGCAAACTCCCTTCCTCCAATCTGATATCCAGTCTTCCATTGCCTATTTTTTTTTATCCTCATCACCTTACTCTTTCCTATGCTCACTTTTAATTTTCTTTTACATGCCCTTCCAAACTCGGTCACCAACTTCTGCAACTTCAGAATCTCCGAAAAGCAGTGTCATCAGCAAAGAGCAACTGTGACAAATCACACTTTGTGTCAGATTCTTCATCTTTTAATCCCACACCTCTTGCCAGCACCAGAGCATTCACTTCTCTTCCAACTCCCCATCTATCAATATATTGAACAACTACAGTGACATCACTCATCCTTTTCCAAGGCCTACTTTTACTGGGAAATAATCTCCCTCTCCCCTACATGCTCTAACCTGAGCCTCACTATCCTCATAAAAACTTTTCAATACTTAGATTAACCCCCCACCTATTCCATAAATTTGCAGCATCTGCCACACTGCTTCCCTATCCACCCTATCATACGCCTTTTCCAAATCCATAAATGTAACAAAACCCTCTTAACCCTTACCTAAATACTGTTCCCTTATGTTTTACTGTAAACACTTGGTCTACACACCCCCTACACTTCCTAAAGCCTCCTTGTTCATCTGTAATTTTGCTTTCCATCTTACTCTTAATTCTTTCAATAACAACTCTACCATATGCTTTACCAGGTATACTCAACAGGCTGATTACTATATAATTTTTGCATCCCTATTTTGTCTCCTTTGCCTTTATACAAAGGGACTATGCATGTTCTCTGCCAGTACTTAGGTACCTTACCTTTATCCATTCATTTATGAAATAAAAGCACCAACTACTCCAAAACTATATTCCCACCTGCTTCTAACATATCAGTCTTTATCGTATCAATCCCAGCTGCTTTATCTCCATTCATTCTACCCACTGCCTCACGCACTTCCCCCACACTCACAAGTGGCTCTTCTTCACTCCTACTAGATGTTATACCTCCCTACCCAGTGATCGAAATCACAGCTTCCCTATCTTCATCAACACTCAACAGCTCCTCAAAATATTCCCTCCATCTTTCCAATACCTCGAACTCTCCATCTGATAACTACTCTCTTTATCTCATCATTCCACCAATCACTCTTCTTCTCTTCTGCACCGACTTTTCTGTAACCACAAACTTCTGCTGAACACTAACGCTACATTCTTAAATCTATCCTATGCTTTTTCAACCTCTCATTACCCCATCTTTCTTCCAATAGTTATTTATAGCTTACCCTAACTAAAAAAATATGATATATCTGTGGCCCTTCTATAAACAAGCATATCCTGAGGTCTACCCATCAGTCTTTTATCTATCAACACATAGTCCAACAAACTACAGTTATTATGCCCTGTATCATATCTTGTATACTTCTTTTTTTTTTCTGAAAATATGTATTACCCATTACCAAACCCCATTCTATTCAAAGTTCAATCAAAGGCCCTCGATTTTCATTTACACTTGGCACCCCAAACTTACCTACCACATCCTATCTGACCGTTTCTCCCACTTTAGCCTTTAGGTCCCTTGCAGTACCTGCCTGGGTGATTGCTGTCTACCAGCCTACTACCACAGGACGGTAGTACCTCCCTGGGTGGTTGCTGTCTACCAGCCTACTACCACAGGACGGTAGTACCTGCCTGGGTGGTTGCTGTCTACCAGCCTACTACCACAGGACGGTAGTACCTCCCTGGGTGGTTGCTGTCTACCAGCCTACTACCACAGGACGGTAGTACCTCCCTGGGTGGTTGCTGTCTACCAGCCTACTACCACAGGACGGTAGTACCTCCCTGGGTGGTTGCTGTCTACCAGCCTACTACCACAGGACGGTAGTACCTCCCTGGGTGGTTGCTGTCTACCAGCCTACTACCACAGGACGGTAGTACCTCCCTGGGTGGTTGCTGTCTACCAGCCTACTACCACAGGACGGTAGTACCTCCCTGGGTGGTTGCTGTCTACCAGCCTACTACCACAGGACGGTAGTACCTCCCTGGGTGGTTGCTGTCTACCAGCCTACTACCACAGGACGGTAGTACCTCCCTGGGTGGTTGCTGTCTACCAGCCTACTACCACAGGACGGTAGTACCTCCCTGGGTGGTTGCTGTCTACCAGCCTACTACCACAGGACGGTAGTACCTCCCTGGGTGGTTGCTGTCTACCAGCCTACTACCACAGGACGGTAGTACCTCCCTGGGTGGTTGCTGTCTACCAGCCTACTACCACAGGACGGTAGTACCTCCCTGGGTGGTTGCTGTCTACCAGCCTACTACCACAGGACGGTAGTACCTCCCTGGGTGGTTGCTGTCTACCAGCCTACTACCACAGGACGGTAGTACCTCCCTGGGTGGTTGCTGTCTACCAGCCTACTACCACAGGACGGTAGTACCTCCCTGGGTGGTTGCTGTCTACCAGCCTACTACCACAGGACGGTAGTACCTCCCTGGGTGGTTGCTGTCTACCAGCCTACTACCACAGGACGGTAGTACCTCCCTGGGTGGTTGCTGTCTACCAGCCTACTACCACAGGACGGTAGTACCTCCCTGGGTGGTTGCTGTCTACCAGCCTACTACCACAGGACGGTAGTACCTCCCTGGGTGGTTGCTGTCTACCAGCCTACTACCACAGGACGGTAGTACCTCCCTGGGTGGTTGCTGTCTACCAGCCTACTACCACAGGACGGTAGTACCTCCCTGGGTGGTTGCTGTCTACCAGCCTACTACCACAGGACGGTAGTACCTCCCTGGGTGGTTGCTGTCTACCAACCTACTACCACAGGACGGTAGTACCTCCCTGGGTGGTTGCTGTCTACCAGCCTACTACCACAGGACGGTAGTACCTCCCTGGGTGGTTGCTGTCTACCAGCCTACTACCACAGGACGGTAGTACCTCCCTGGGTGGTTGCTGTCTACCAGCCTACTACCACAGGACGGTAGTACCTCCCTGGGTGGTTGCTGTCTACCAGCCTACTACCACAGGACGGTAGTACCTCCCTGGGTGGTTGCTGTCTACCAGCCTACTACCACAGGACGGTAGTACCTCCCTGGGTGGTTGCTGTCTACCAACCTACTACCACAGGACGGTAGTACCTCCCTGGGTGGTTGCTGTCTACCAGCCTACTACCACAGGACGGTAGTACCTCCCTGGGTGGTTGCTGTCTACCAGCCTACTACCACAGGACGGTAGTACCTCCCTGGGTGGTTGCTGTCTACCAGCCTACTACCACAGGACGGTAGTACCTCCCTGGGTGGTTGCTGTCTACCAACCTACTACCACAGGACGGTAGTACCTCCCTGGGTGGTTGCTGTCTACCAGCCTACTACCACAGGACGGTAGTACCTCCCTGGGTGGTTGCTGTCTACCAGCCTACTACCACAGGACGGTAGTACCTCCCTGGGTGGTTGCTGTCTACCAGCCTACTACCACAGGACGGTAGTACCTCCCTGGGTGGTTGCTGTCTACCAGCCTACTACCACAGGACGGTAGTACCTCCCTGGGTGGTTGCTGTCTACCAGCCTACTACCACAGGACGGTAGTACCTCCCTGGGTGGTTGCTGTCTACCAGCCTACTACCACAGGACGGTAGTACCTCCCTGGGTGGTTGCTGTCTACCAGCCTACTACCACAGGACGGTAGTACCTCCCTGGGTGGTTGCTGTCTACCAGCCTACTACCACAGGACGGTAGTACCTCCCTGGGTGGTTGCTGTCTACCAGCCTACTACCACAGGACGGTAGTACCTCCCTGGGTGGTTGCTGTCTACCAGCCTACTACCACAGGACGGTAGTACCTCCCTGGGTGGTTGCTGTCTACCAGCCTACTACCACAGGACGGTAGTACCTCCCTGGGTGGTTGCTGTCTACCAGCCTACTACCACAGGACGGTAGTACCTCCCTGGGTGGTTGCTGTCTACCAGCCTACTACCACAGGACGGTAGTAGTCTACCAGCCTACTACCACAGGACCTCCCTGGGTGGTTGCTGTCTACCAACCTACTACCACAGGACGGTACCTCCATGGGTGGTTGCTGTCTACCAGCCTACTACCACAGGACGGTAGTACCTCCCTGGGTGGTTGCTGTCTACCAGCCTACTACCACAGGACGGTAGTACCTCCCTGGGTGGTTGCTGTCTACCAGCCTACTACCACAGGACGGTAGTACCTCCCTGGGTGGTTGCTGTCTACCAGCCTACTACCACAGGACGGTAGTACCTCCCTGGGTGGTTGCTGTCTACCAGCCTACTACCACAGGACGGTAGTACCTCCCTGGGTGGTTGCTGTCTACCAACCTACTACCACAGGACGGTAGTACCTCCCTGGGTGGTTGCTGTCTACCAGCCTACTACCACAGGACGGTAGTACCTCCCTGGGTGGTTGCTGTCTACCAACCTACTACCACAGGACGGTAGTACCTCCCTGGGTGGTTGCTGTCTACCAGCCTACTACCACAGGACGGTAGTACCTCCCTGGGTGGTTGCTGTCTACCTCCTACTACCACAGGACGGTAGTACCTCCCTGGGTGGTTGCTGTCTACCAGCCTACTACCACAGGACGGTAGTACCTCCCTGGGTGGTTGCTGTCTACCAACCTACTACCACAGGACGGTAGTACCTCCCTGGGTGGTTGCTGTCTACCAGCCTACTACCACAGGACGGTAGTACCTCCCTGGGTGGTTGCTGTCTACCAGCCTACTACCACAGGACGGTAGTACCTCCCTGGGTGGTTGCTGTCTACCAACCTACTACCACAGGACGGTAGTACCTCCCTGGGTGGTTGCTGTCTACCAGCCTACTACCACAGGACGGTAGTACCTCCCTGGGTGGTTGCTGTCTACCAGCCTACTACCACAGGACGGTAGTACCTCCCTGGGTGGTTGCTGTCTACCAGCCTACTACCACAGGACGGTAGTACCTCCCTGGGTGGTTGCTGTCTACCAACCTACTACCACAGGACGGTAGTACCTCCCTGGGTGGTTGCTGTCTACCAGCCTACTACCACAGGACGGTAGTACCTCCCTGGGTGGTTGCTGTCTACCAACCTACTACCACAGGACGGTAGTACCTCCCTGGGTGGTTGCTGTCTACCAGCCTACTACCACAGGACGGTAGTACCTCCCTGGGTGGTTGCTGTCTACCAGCCTACTACCACAGGACGGTAGTACCTCCCTGGGTGGTTGCTGTCTACCAGCCTACTACCACAGGACGGTAGTACCTCCCTGGGTGGTTGCTGTCTACCAGCCTACTACCACAGGACGGTAGTAAGTAGCTCAACAATTAGTGTCACAGGGCAGGTGAACATACCAGTTATCTCAAGTATCTTATTGTTAAATTGCAGAAGCATTGAAAGTTTGAACCCGATTGAATGAGACATCCTAGAGTTGTGGTCATAATAAAATCGTAAAGTTGAAGGAAGAATAAAAAAAAGCTAAAGGTTCAAGCAATCACTTAAATGACCTTCTTCGGTTATTCCTAATTATCAATACTTTAATAATAATAATAATAATAATGCTAATAATAATATAACAATATATAATAAAAATTATTATTGTTATTATTATTATTATGGGAAGCGCTACATCCACGGAGAGGATGCACAGTCCTTGAGAAATGGAAGATACTCAGGTCTGACCCCGATGAAAAGTTACTTCCGTTCCTTGGACTGAGAACCCTTTACCGGCATCCAGACCACTTCCAGGCTCTCTTCTTCTTACATCTTGCGTCTCACTCCATCCTAACTCATGTTTCATTCCCTCCTTATTTCTTCGGACTCACTCCCTCCTAACTCCCGTTTCAGTAAGTCTTCGTAACATCTATTGCTCTACCTCCAACTTATTCCCGCCTAACTCCCTCCTTCTGATTCCTGCCTCACTCCTTCCTCCTAACTCCCACCTCACTCCCTCCTAACTTGCGTCTCACTCTCTCCCTTCCTGCTGCCGTAACCACTGGAAAAAAAAAACTTCACCGCTCTATTCAAGCTATTTTATTTATAGCTATTTTTTTTTCTCCCAGTGAAGTTTCCATCAGAGTGCAGGAGCAGCCATGGTCCATCAGAGTTCACACCCCTTATTCAACGGCCATCATCAAAACACACACACACACACACACACACACACACACACTCGTTCCTCAGGCGTTAATGGTCTCCGTTGAATACAAGAAAATAATTAAGAAACTAGAAAAGACCTTTATCAACACGCGAACTTAAATGATAAAAAATAATGCTTAATATAACCCAAGGCGATACATATATATGTCGTGCCGAATAGGTGAAATTGGTCAATTATCAAGGACTCATTTAAAATTAAGCTCTTTCTAAAATTTTCTCTTAAACGTTGAAAGATATATTTTTTAATGTATGATAATGTAAAAATTAATTATTTTGTACCAAAAGAACCTTAGAAAACTTACCTAACATTATAACAAGTTCAATTTAATTTAGCCTAATCCAACTAAATATATTTTAGATAAGTTTACAATAATTTAATAATAAACAAATACAATGAAATATATTTTTTCGTTAGGTGCAGAATGATTTTTGGGAAATTATTACGTACACAAATTTTCGCTTGCCTTATTCAGCAAGAAGAGCGTTGTTATTTAAGCCAAAATCGGCGCGACATTATATTATATATTATATATTATATATATATATATATATATATATATATATATATATATATATATATATATATATATATATATATATATATATATATATATATATATATATATAAGTGACGCCTCTCACCTACCATCACACTTGACTCGTCACCAGCTCGAGAATTTCAACTCTTGTCGAGGAAATATATAAATTGAGAAGTGTTTCCAACTTCCAAGAAATAAATTAATAACTTCTTGAGAGGTTTAAATGAACCCCAACTTGGTGACGACAACTCTTTTGCAATGAGAGGGTTGATGGGGGGTGGGGGTGGAAGTCGAATGGGTTGGTATTGGAGAGAGATGAGATCGTGGAGAATGTTGTGTGGGGGTGGGGTGGATGGCAGGATGACGGTGAGGTGGTGTCTGGGAAGGCAGAGAGGTGGGGAACGGGTGGATAGGACATATGTGAGTGGGGGTGTCCTGGATAGGGGAGGGTTGAAGAGAGGCTTGGGCGTGGCGGAAGGGGTTAAAGGTTGAGAAGTTGAGTTGGTTGGGTTGATGATTGGAGTTGGGTCTTATCCACTAATTTCACAAAATCAATTTATCTTGTCACCAGGGACGCTGGACAGTTTAAGGTGTTGCTGATGCTTCAAGAGTTGCACGTAAGAGCTATGTGAACCGCTGACACCAACAACCTGACGAGTCAGACGTGCGCAACAATAGATATACTTACTGGTGGAACGTTTCGTCTGCGTTGCAGGTTTCATCAGTTGAATTCAGGGATGACTTACGATCTTGAAAATAGGCGATATGACATATCATCAATCCCCTCAGCCTCGTTGAAATGAATCCTGGATAGAGTAGACGAAGTGACGCGGTAGCCTGAGGTGTTCAGTCTTGTCGGTATTGTATATAATTTATAATTTATATGATACCAACAGCCTGGTTGCGCAAGTAGTTTACATGGAAGCCTAAATCAAGGCAAAACTGCGAGGGTACGAAAAAAATAAACCTCGAAACTGATCCAAGGTATGTCACAAGTATCTGATATGACCTTTTCACCTAGTATTACAGTCAATGACTGGAGCAACAAGTCAACCAAGAGGCATAAAATTATACTGTGTTCTGACTTTATGCCAAGAAACGAGACTTTATTATTATTATTATTATTATTATTATTATTATTATTATTATTATTATTATTATTTTACTATAATTATATATACACTGAGAATTGTGTATCTCCCAGTGTAATTGCGCTAAAAGTTTACTTTATTCTCGATTTTAAGGAAAGAAGTTTTTTTGACTGGTGGTAAACAGGTGACATGCAACTTTAATTACTATCGTATAGTAGTTAGACTTTAAGCCCAGTTTACCAGCCTCTTTCACTCGACGCTTTACTTACTATCGAGCTTTATATAGACTATATAAAAATTTGTTAAAGCTCAATTCTGATCGAAATATTATCGAAAATAAAGTCTTGCTTTGCGATTCGTCTCTTTATTCCCATTGATAAAAATAGTTTTGCTGTGTGATGTTAATGTTAACGTTGTTACTATTCTTAATTATTACCTCTGCTGGTAGTTAGCACACTACTTCTTGTTAGATATTCGGTGTTATTACTGTTAATTACTGTAATTTTCTTTTTTTAATGTTTTTTTATTGTTCTTCATTAATTTTGTGTCTATGTGATTTTTAGTATAATCATCGAATTTTTGTATTATTACTGCTATTGTTGTTATTGTTCCTTCCACTTTTTGTTCTTTTTAGTAATGCTTTTATCAGAGGGTGAGCCACCACGGCAGGACGACCCACCAAGGTATTGTGACCCACCAAAGTATTCTTTCAACAAAATTAGATACGTCAGCAGTGTGCTGACGTATCTGATATAATATTTAAAATAATAATAATAATAATAAATCATAATAATAATAATAAATCATAATAATAATAATAAATCATAATAATAATAACCAAGTCTCGTTACTGGGCATAAAGTCAGAACACGTAGTATGACTTTATGCCTCGTGACTCTAACATTAGGTGAAAAGGTCATACCCGATACCTGTGACGTATCATGGACCGGTTTCGAGATTTATTCTGTATAATAATTACACAATGGGAACAAAAGCTAGCTATTTATCTCTGTTATATTCCATCAGGATGGTGGTCAGACCTGGTGTTGAAATCCACGAGCCTGAGCTAGGAGGCTTTAGTTGCACAATGAGGATATTGTCAAGCATTCCAGCAAAGGTTCTTCAGCTACAGGTGCTTCAAAGGTTTCCTTCCAGCAGAGCTGGAGTTACTATCACTTGGGAACAGCCATCTCTTAGGACAGCCTATCCCATATACAGCAGAAATGGTAATTTTATTCTCTAAAGCAGAAATGACTCCAAAGAAGAAGGCATATTCATCATCACTCGCTTACTAGGTGCCTTTCCAGAAAGACACGGGCAGCGAGCAGTGGTCCCATCGAACCCCAGTAATCCCAAACGAGTCTTCAAAGTGCAGACAACATGGTTCCTACCTTCAGGAATCAAGTCTGACTAACTGGTTCTCCTTAATGCCCTCATTAATATTGCCTTACACTCCGACAGCACGTCAAATCCAAAAGAACCCATGCCTACACTTCCTTGTAAATGATCTCTATTTTGATATAAGTTATCATAGTTGTTGCTTTTCCCTGTTTATTATCTTTTGTGTTAATTTCAGTATTCCTAGTTGTTGTTCTTAGGGTTTATTGTAATTTTTCTCTTAAATAAATTATTTTATTGAAGTTGGTTATTATTACTACCAAGTTACTGTTGTTTACTGCTGTATAAGATTCCTTTTTTTTAATATTACTTCTGCCTATTAAAATGGCTCTTGAGTAATACTGGTATTTAGTATTACTACTGTTAAATATTACTGCTGTTCAGTATTGCTGCTAAGTATTTCTGATGATAAGCATTACTGATGTTTAGTACTCTTAATGTTTATTAACACAAAGTGGGAGTTGTCACAGTTGCTCTTTGCTGATGACACTGTGCTTCTGGTAGATTCTGAAGAGAAGTTGCAGAGGTTGGTGGATGAGTTTGGAAGGGTATGTAAAAGGAAATATAGGAAAGTGAATATAGGAAAGAGTAAGGTGATGAGGTTAAAAAATTAGGTAACGAGAGATTTAATATCAGATTGGAGAAAGAGAGTATGGAAGAGGTGAATGTTTTCAGATATTTGGGAGTTGGCGTGTCTGCAGATGGGTCTATAAAAGATGAGGTGAGTCATAGAACTGACTAGGGGAAAAAGGTGAGAAGTGCAGTGAGGAGTCCGTGGAGACAAAGAACTTTATCCATGGAAGCAAAGAGGGGAATGTATGAGAATATAGTCATACCAACACTCTTATATGGGTGTGAAGCATGGGTGGTGAATGTTATAACAAGAAGGCTGGAGGCAGTGAAGATGTCATGTCTGAGGGCAATGTGTAGCGTGAATATAATGAAGAGAATCCGTAGTTTGGAGATTAGGAGGAGGGGGGATTACCAAAACTATTATCCAGAGGGCTGAGGAGGGATTATTGAGGTGGTTCGGACATGTATAGACAATGGAACGAAATAGAATGACTTCGAGAGTGTATAAATCTGTAGTGGAGGGAAGGCGGGGTAAGGATCGGCCTAGAAAAAGTTGGAGGGAGGGGGTAAAGGAGGTTTTGTGTGTGAGGGGCTTGGACTTCCAACAAGCATGCGTGAGCGTGTTAGATAGGAGCGAATGGAGACAAATGGGTTTTAGGACTTGACGTGCTGTTGGAGTGTGAGCAAAGTAACATGTATGAAGGGATTCAGGGAAACCGGCTGGCTGGACTCGAGTCCTGGAGATGGAAAGTACAGTGCCTGCACTCTGAAGGAGGTGTGTTAATGTTGCAGTTTTATAACTGTAGTGTACGCATGTCTCTGCCAAGACAGTGATGGAGTGAATGATAGAAGTTTTTTTTTCTTCGGTCCACCCTACCTTGGTGGGAAACAGCCGATGTGTTAATAACAAAAAATAATAATAATGTTAAGTGTTATTGATGCTGAGTATTACTGATATTTTTACAATGTCATTAATAATGTCAGCTGTTATTACTGTGTTATTTTTGTTATTGCTATTGATTTCAAATTGGCCTCAAATCTTATGCCGGACGCTGCATACATAAAGGTGAAGGAAGCTGGGCCTATGGGATACCTGGAGTATACCTGGAGAGGTTTCAGGGATCAACGCCTCCGCGACCCCGTCTGGGATTCCTCTCACTGTTCATGGAGGTATATAGGGCTCGGCTTATGAGCTACGGGGTTACCTTTCACGTATTGCGCAGCGAACGATACTCGTCAAGTTTTTTTTTCCACTGTTAGTATCAATTTCCGGGACTCGTCAATGTTGCCTGAATCCCAGAACGAATCGGCTTGTTTAATGACTCATTTGTTTAATTACCAATTAATACAAAAATATATAAACAAAACATGGACTTGTGCCGCCGTACGCTAACGACCCGAATGGGTTGTTTGCTCACTAATTAAATGTAAGTGTTTGTTTAATACGAGAGAGCCAGTGGTGGAGTGAGTCACGGTACATGACACGTCATAGATTTTTGTACTGAGAGATAGATACATAGATAGATAGATAGATAGATAGATAGATAGATAGATAGAGAGAGAGAGAGAGAGAGAGAGAGAGAGAGAGAGAGAGAGAGGGAGGAATATTGCTCTCAAGGAAGATCTCTAAAAGTAGTTATCAATGTGATAGAGTCGACAAGACACTCAATTGGTACCAGTAGTCCACAGGAAAATATATTTGGGCCATTATGTAACGTCTACGTTTTTTGACATTCTTCACCTCGTCCCAGGAACCCATGTCTATACCGATGACCGCATTCTGACATTTACTTGTGTGGTAAAGCCAGTTGTTCTTAGCTACATAAATGACCAAATTTTAGCAATATTAGCTTGGAGAAAAAATGGCTGGTTACAGTTGTTTGCGAGAAAACAAGAAAGATGGTCAATAGAAAGTGTGATGTTAATACGGGATCATTGGTAAGAATGACTGGGAGAGTCTTAGAACTCAGGGATGAGGAATCATTTTAAACATTGTAAGCAAGGCGGCCAAAAAGCTTTAACACTAAGGCGTATCTCATATGTGCTTAACAACAGATACTTCAAAAAAAATCGGAGTGTGCATTACTATCTTGGACTGCCTACCCCTTTTCCCTCCGTCTACCTGTCAGCTATGTGGAGCCAAGTGAGGTACCTCGAGAGTATTGACCTTGTATATGTCAGCAAGGCCACTCACATCTCTCCAGTGTTGAAGGCTTTACTCTTCTTATGAACAAAGTCCGGAACATGTGCCCACAACTATCTCAAATTTTATGCTGCTCTCTATTTACATGTACCATGATATTAACATCAAATAAACAATTATGCTACGGAAGGCTTTTGAATGAAATGTGGTAGATAAGAGCTCTTAGCCTATAAATATAGGTAGGAACTCTTAATCCAACCCTGTAAAAATTATTTTATAAACAGAGTAAGAGAGAGAGAGAGAGAGAGAGAGAGAGAGAGAGAGAGAGAGAGAGTGTGTCCCTCATAACCTACACACATCGTGACCCTCAACTCAAAGATGAAAACAAAGAGTATCATAGAAGAAGTTGAAGTCTCCTACAGTACAACATTCCTCCCTCTAGCTTACTCTCCCTACTATTCTTCCATCTCCATCTCCTCTCATTCTTCCATCACTCGTCTGCGCCTTCTCTCACTCCACCATCAACACCCTTCTCTCATTCTCAGCCTTCTAAACATTTACATTCCCCATCACCTCCCTCCCCTTTCATTTCTCCATCACCTCCTCCCTCTCCTTCATGTTGACTCTGCTGCAAGGACTCCGGACTCCGGGAAGGAGAGGAACGGGGTAGGGGAGAAGAGATGGGACCGAGGGGGCAGGGAGGAGAAAGGAGATCCTTGGGGAAGGGGAGGAGAAGTGGGATCCTTGGAGATTGGGAGGGCCCCAGGGATCCTTGAGGAAGGGGAAGGGGGGATTGAAGGATAAGTGACGTCATCGGAGGCGACCAATCAGGAGAGAGGATGGCCGCCATGACACTTACCTATCGACGAATAGGAGCCGTCAGGACTCGCCCCTACGACGGAGGTGAAGTGAACATTTTATTCAATGTGTGTGTGTGTGTGTGTGTGTGTGTGTGTGTGTGTGTGTGTGTGTGTGTGTGTGTGTGTGTGTGTGTGTGTATGTGTGTGTGTATGTGTGTGTGTACGTATGTGTGTGTGTGTGTGTGTATGTGTGTGTGTGTGTGCACGTGCGTGCGTGTGTGCGTATACATTCGTTCACATGGAACATTCTGCATGCCATGGTTTACAGGTTCGTTCGCTCGCATTTATTGTTTTAATTACACAAATGCTCTTACATACACATATGTCTACATACGTTTATTTGCACATGTTCCAGTATACACGTGTGCGTCTCTCCCGAATAATTTGTGCTCGCACGTTTCTCTTCATTTCTCTCTAAATATGATTTTAGTTCGGCAGTATTGGCAAAGATTAAAAGGTGCATACATCTTTAATACAAAATATTAATGAGAAACGGTTTAAACAAAGTGGGTCGTTGTTGCCATTATTGATATTATTGTTGTCGTAATAAAGCCTTGCGTCACACTGACGTCACACGCATTCTAAAATAGTAATGTCACAGTCACCTTCTTAGATGTCTCATGCTTCAGGAATACACACAAGTAAAACTTGTGATTTTGCCTTAAATAACAACGTTCTTCTTGCCGAATAAGGCAAGCTAAAATTTGTGTATGCAATAATTTCGCAAAAATCATTCTGAACCTAACGAAAAAGAATATATTTTGTGTTCATTAAAACTTATCTAAAATACTAGATTTAGTTGGATTAGGCTAAATTAAACTTTGCTAGTTTTAATAGGGTTAGGTAAGTTTTCTATGGTTATTTTGGTACAAAATTATTAATTTCTACATTAACATAAACGAAAAAGTATATCTTTAAACGTGTAAGAGAAAATTATAGAAAGGATTTAATTTTAATCGAGTTCTTGCTAATTGACTAATTTTACCTATTCCGCACGACATATTATATATATATATATATATATATATATATATATATATATATATATATATATATATATATATATATATATATATATATATTAACACGTTGGTCGTCTCCCACCGAAGCAGGGTGGCCCAAAAAGAAAATCCCCCAAAAAGAATATACTTTCATCCTCATTCAACACTTTCACCTCACTCATACATAATCACTGTCTTTGCAGAGGTGCTCAGATACGACAGTTCAGAAGTCCCTCCAAACTGCCAACATCCCAAACCCCTCCTTTAAAGTGTAGGCATTGTACTTCCCATTTCCAGGACTCAAGTCTGGCTAATCGGTTTCCCTGAATCCCTTCACAAAATATTACCCTGCTCACACTCCAACAGCTCGTCAGGTCTCAAAAACCATTCGTCTCCATTCACTCCTATCTAACACGCTCACACATGCCTGCTGGAAGTCCAAGCCCCTCGCCCACAAAATCTCCTTTCCTAGGACGACCCCTGCCCCGTCTTCCTTCCCCAACAGATCTACACGCTCTCCAAATCATTCTACTTTGAGACATTCTCTCTAAATTACGAAACCTCAATAACCCTTTTTCAGCCCTCTGACTAACAGTTTTAGTAACTCCACACCTCCTAATTTCCACACTCCGAATTCTCTGCATAATATTTACACCACACATTGCCCTTAGGACATCTCCACTGCCTCCAGCCGCCTCCTCGCTGCAGCATTTGCAACCCAAGCTTCACTCCCATATATGAGTGTTGGTACCACTATACTTTCGTACATTAGGAATGAGAAGAATAACCTGTATATGTATATTTCAAATACCTTATCCTGCTGGCAAAGGTGGGCCGCGTGCTCACGATACGAGACGCATTTCATATTACGATCTAAAGATGAAAAGCTGGTTGCTCTGGGGCCCTTGGTTTCCCTGACAAGTTTGTCTTAGGTGACAAACTTGTCACAAATCTGAGTGCACCTTACCCCATTCTCCTGAGGTCTCAGATGTTATTAGATCGAAGTTATAACATGGTGCCAGGATTCTGTATAATTTTCTAAAACTGCCTGATATTGGGAGCACTACCCCTTCCAGCTTCTGTGTATCACTGGTAGGTATCGGTCATTGTAGACACACAAATATAATCTCATGCAGTCTGCCTACCGTCTTTCCAGGATAGCATGGTGACTCCATCCGGGTACTTCTGGCTGTCGTCGGAGCTGGTTAGCTGAGGATCCCTTTCTGATGGGCTCTGGCGAGACTTTGCTTGACGATATCGTTGACTTTTTAATATCTGGCATACATCTGACGTATTCAGAGATCATAGTGCCCCAATTGGTCTGCCGACTCACCTGTGTAGATACATTTGTATTCAGTGAATATAGAGGAGGTTAGGCGAAAAGCTACACCAATGTAAGTGGCCTGACGGTCGACGCGAGTGCCCAGGGAGGAACTGGGGACGATCAAGAGGAAATTCCCTGCAGGTGGTGTCTTCGCCGCTACGTTTGGACGATTTTCTCAACAATGGGGTTGTCTCAATGATGCAGCCCCATTGTGATCTTTGGGAGTCTTTGTTGTCCTTGCGAGGAGATGGTCTGCTTGAAGAGTCTCCCAGAATATCCCACTGCCCTGCTGCTTCGATAAACTTTGGATCGTAATCTCCAACACCTCTCAAGCGTTCTGGGACTATCTCCTTTACTAGTTCGCTTGATGCAATACACAAGAATGAAAATGCTGGTAATGCTGACTTTGTTTCCTTGCAAACTATTATTTTCCCTTAGTCTCAGACGAAATGTTCCTTGAACCCATTGGTGATCCTCCAGTGACAGATTTAGTACTTGCCCGAATATTGAGTTCAGTAGTTTGACGTATTTACTCAAGTTTTGGCTGTCGAATGAAGGTGCAGTTCTCAAGGAACAGGTCGCCGACGGGTGTTCATAGGTTAGAACCTATTGATAAATTCAAGAAATAGGTTAGCCTGGGCAGGTTAGGCACCTTGTGAGAAGATACAAAGCATCTTGGCCTCCAAATCCTCTAGCCTCTTCATGTCATTCAGTTTGGCATTAAGGACTCTGTTGATAGCGTTACTGAACCGAACCGCAACTCCCGGTGGGTTGCTCTTGGTTAGGGGGCTTTTAGTTGAGGCTTCTGGTAAGATTGCTCTAACAGCAGCAATTATTTGCTCGTTGTTCGTGATGATTTCACACATTGCTTCTCCCAGTGGCGTCACTTCTCGAAGGTGAGTTACAAGGGAATCCTCTGTACCTGCCACACTACTGTCATCCAGGTATTAGATGTTATTAGATGCTACATATATGTAATAGCGCGTGCGCGTGCACACACACACACACACACACGCACACACAAAATAAACACTAAACAGACAGACGCACACAGTTTATAAATATACAAACAGTAACCTGCTCGGCGATGTAGATCAACATTTTCCCCCACGGATGGTTTAATCCAGCTACCAAGGTGGCCGTAAATACCCACCACACATGACATACAGCACACACCTTGTTTAACACTCCCTCCAGGGTGTATATCTGCCCGCTACACCAGCAGTATGTACATTTAAGGCGATGCTGCAATTGGAATATATATGTCGTGATGAATAGGTAAAACTTGCGATTTTGGCTTAAATAGCAACGTTCTTCTTGCCGAATAAGGCAAGCGAAATTTTGTGTATGTAATAATTTTGAAAAAATCATTCTGAACCTAACGGAAAATTATATTTCATTGTGTTTATTTTTTAAATTATTGTAAATTTATCTAAAATATATTTAGTTGGATTAGGCTAAATTAAATTACGCTTGTTAGGTAAGTTAGGTTTTTGTGGTGCAAAATTATTAAATTACAAATTAACATAAATAAAAAAATATGTATCTTTAAACGTATAAGAGAAAATTTTAGAAAGGACTTAATTTTAAAGTAGTTCTTGCTAATTGACCAGTTATATATATATATATATATATATATATATATATATATATATATATATATATATATATATATATATATATATATATATATATATATATATATATATATATATATATAAGGTCCTGCCTTGTATGGGACAGTAGGCCTGCTGCAGTGTTGTTCCATTCTTATTTTCTTATATTACCTACGTTGGTCATGTCCCACAGAAGTACTGTGACTCAAAGAAACATTTTTTTATTACAATAACTGAGTGAACTGTGTTATTCACATCATGTCAGTCTGTCTGTCTGTCTCTCTCTCTCTCTCTCTCTCTCTCTCTCTCTCTCTCTCTCTCTCCCTGTTCCCCTCTCTTAACTTTTTACCTTTCTCCCTCGCCCTGTTCCATTTCCTACACCGTCGGCTGCCTTTTTTCTCCCCGCCAAATCTTATTTTTTCCCTGGCAAATTTCAACTTACAAACGAGTTAACTTTCTGGTGTTATGAAGTTACAAACAAGTTGACTATCTGGTGTTTCAAATCACAAACAAGTTGACTTTCTTGTGTTTCAAATTACAAACAAGTTGACTATCTGGTGTTTCAAATCACAAACAAGTTGACTTTCTTGTGTTTCAAATTACAAACAAGTTGACTTTCTTGTGTTTCAAATTACAAACAAGTTGACTATCTGGTGTTTCAAATTAGAAACAAAACACTTATACTGAAAACAATATTTTTACAATGGTTCGTTTGTTGAAAAAAATGTTTTCGGACAGTTCGTAAGATCAGATATTTATAGCTGGAAGTGTTCGTAAGTCAGAGGACCTGTTTTCACTTACCTCATCTGACAAATATTGAGCTGAAATAGTAGGCTCTCTAATCTCAACCTCTAAACTTTAGGTATGTGTTTGAGTGTGAATAGTACTCGAGTTAGCATAGTTACATTCTTGTCTCCTGGGTCCTAAGCACCCACCATGCGGCACGCTGGCTCAGAAATGCGACCCGCCTTCGATTTTTTAGCATGTTTTCCTTTTCCATTGTTAGATAGCATACTGATGATACCATACACTTCAGTATAAATAAAGTTCATTAATTTTCTTTTTCTTTTTTTTATTAATGGAAAATCTAAAATTGGCCTTCAGGAATCTCATCGAGTTATTCAAGAGAACTTCTATACAACATATGTCAGGCCTGTGTAGAAATGAGGTTGTCTGTGGGTTTATAACTGATTTGGTTAGTGATCCTTCTCAAATCAGAAATTCAGCCCATCCTAGTTACCTGAATTAATATATGCGTACAACTGTATCTCCAAGTGGGCAGTGTGACGTGACAGACAGTTGCAGTTGTAGGTCTCTGGTGAAGCTGGTGGCTTCCCTTTTCATATGGGCCCCAAGATATGAATGCATTCAGTACTCTCGAGTTACTGACATGAAGAGTGACAAGCCGTGTTACACCTAGACATACCCGAGTCACGTGCAATTGTCTGGTCCTATAGCGAGAGTTCCTTGATGGCGGTGAAATGTATCTAACTCGCGTCGTGAATGTGTTAACGAATAGTATTTCACTACAAAAGGCCTATGGGTAAATCGCCAGTTTCTCTCACTGGCTCTTTTTTCTGTGACTGAGGGTAATGCTCCTGCCTCCCCGTGGGGACTCAGACTGGCAGGTTGCAGTGGTGACTGTTGTGTAGGACGTGAGGTGTAGTTTACTAAGCAAAATTCTAACTCTAAACTAGCTTAAATACGTATAAGTAGTAGTGTAGCCTATGGAGGCATTGTTACTAGGCTAAGTCTTAATAATTATAAGTGAATAATGAATATGGCACCTCCATAAGCATCATCTCCCCATCCCTACTCCCCCAAGTGGGGAAAGGTTTGTAACGTCTGGAAAATTCGAACGAGATTTTCCATAAGACCAAGTATGGAACCCACACCTCAGAAAACATGATAAATTGGAGAATATCTAACAAATCTATATTTTATAGAAATAATAAAAAAATATCAAGGGATAATCCTATATAATGGTTTTCTGGTCATGTGGTCCATTGTGAAAAAATTCTGGATGTCTCTTTCTAGCCTCCACTCTGTCATCCAATTAAGTTGTCACTCTGTGCATTAGTTATATTTCTTCTGTTCTAAAGAATTAATCATGTTTTCACCCCACTGATTATTGTGTAAGAATATGGAAGCCCTGTAGCAGGCGTACTGCTCTACCCTAGGCAAGTCTTACTGGTTCATGTTAAGCAGATGCTACCAGTACACTCTAGGGAGGTCCTGATGGTCCATGCATGAGAGGTCCTTCTAGTCGATGCATAGCAGATCCTCTTGGTCTATGCAAGGAAGGTTTAATTGGTCCATGTTAGGGAGATCGTTCTCGTCCATGCAGGGCAGGTCCTGATCCAGCTCCTAGAGTGCTGGGAACCGAAAGGTTATCCCACACAAACATAGCTCCGAGAAATTATCCCACTCATATACAGCTTCTGTAATTAGTGGTACACAATACGTCGAATCTGAAGAATGCGACATATGTGTATCATAATTGCTAATCAAAATACACCAGTGATACATGTCCTATACTTCACACAACTCCCTCGCCAAGCTTGCATTTCCCTGAATCTTTTACTAAATCTAAACTGATCTTCCGGTTCAGTATTCCGCGATCATACATTGCATAAGGCCATTAATCTCTCATTTATTAAGCCGTCATCAAACTTATTACTGAGCTATTAATCTCAGAGTAATTACTCACTCGCCTTATTAAAATTGCATCTACCCTAGTTTAGCCTCATTAGTCCCTCATTCATTAATTATTGAAAATTATGATTGGCACACAGATACTAGAATTAAATATTTATTCAATTTTTTTATGTGGGGGTGGGGGTGGGTTGGGGTGATTATCCTGTGTAAATTATTTATTTACATGTTTTAATATTTATCTGTTTTTAAGTAGGGGTTGGGAGGGGGATACACATCTTCTTGGTAAATCATTTACATTTTTTTATTATTAACGAAAGAAAACCATCCAGACTGTCACACACACACACACACACACACACACACATTCTTCAGCCACAGAGTAGTCAGTAAGTGGAATAGTTTGGGAAGCGATGTAGTGGAGGCAGGATCCATACATAGCTTTAAGCAGAGGTACGACAAAGCTCACGGCTCAGGGAGAGTGACCTAGTAGCGATCAGTGAAGAGGCGGGGCCAGGAGCTCGGACTCGACCCCCGCAACCTCAACTAGGTGAGTACAACTAGGTGAGTACACACACATATACACAAGTCCTTGGCGGAAAATTAAAAAAAAAAAAAACACGAAATGTTTTTTTGTATGTTGCTATGTATCATTCAGATTAAGTGATGAAGTGTCGCAGGCTCGCTCCTCTGGTCGCAAATCGTGACACGGTCTCACGGTCCCTGTCCACTTTTGCCTATTTATTTCTCCTGCCTTTTCAGACTCGCGTACTTCCACTGATGCATTTCCACCATGTTTTTTCCCCCTCTTGTCTCGTTTTATTCACCCTCAACCATATTAAAACTTCGTTACCAAAACTCTCCCAACGAACCCGGAAGGTAGTTAAATACGACCCTGGTAGATAAATTACGATCATGGCAGTTAACTATCCTGGGAGTTAAATAACGATTATGATAGTTAAATATCACAGTAGTTAAGTAACGATCCCAGTAGTTAAATAACGATCACAGTAGTTAAGTAACGATCCCAGTAGTTAAATAACGATTCCACTGGTTAAATACCAATCCCACTAGTTAAATAACAATCCTAGCAGTAAAAATAACGATCCCAGTGGTTAATTAACGATCATAGTAGCTCAATAACGATCCAAGTAGTTAAATACGATTATAGTTATTAAATAACGATCCCAGTAGTTAAATAACGATCCAGCAGTTAAATAATGATCCTAGATAAATGATTCCATTAGTTCAATAACGATCCCAGTAGTTAAATACCGATCCAGCAGTTAAATAACGATCCTAGATAAATGATTCCATTAGTTCAATAACGAGCCCAGTAGTTAAATAACGATCCCAGTAGTTAAATAACGATCCTAGTTAAATAACTATTTTAGTAGTTAAACAACGATCCTAGTAGTTAATGATCCTAGTGGTTCAGTAACGAGCAGGTAGTTTACTGCGGAGATTAATAACGGCCAAGGTAGTTAACCAATGAGCCAGCGATTTTGAAAACGAAGGCGGCAAACATAAAATATAGGATAATGAGCCTAACGATATAATTAGTTATCATAACGAACTCGTTAATAAACATAACGATCTCGATAGATAGCATAACGATTCCGGTAATTAGCATACAGTTTTCGGGAATTAACATAACCAACACTGTAGTTAGCTGTTGGTAGCCAACATAATGAACTACGCAGTTAACGAACCCTGTAGGTAACCAACAATTACCCTGTAAATAAATTAACCCTAGCTGATTAAGTAACGAACACTAGTAGATAAATTAACGAACACTAGTAGATAAATTAACGAAGCGTAATAGATAACTTAGCAGATAAATTAACAGAACTTAACATATAAATTAACGAGCATAGTAGATAAATTAACGAACCTAGCGGATAAATTAACAAGCCTAGTAAAGATATTAACGAACCTTGCAGATGAACCTAACGACCCGATAATCATCCTAACGAACAGATGTTTACCCTAACGATCCCGGTAGTTAACCTGACAAGCTAACGAATCCTGTACGTAACTTAATGAACCCAGTATTGAACATAACGAGCCCTCTGGTTAACTAACAAACTCAGTAGTTAACGCAATAAGCCTCACTAATTGCATCGAGCCCCGTATTAACACTAATTATGATACTCCAATTAACCTAGCAATTAACTAAATTAGGATAAACCGATTATTTAACAGCGACCCTAATTTTAAGTAATGAGCGTGTTAGCTAATCAAAGATCTTACTCGTTAATCGTCGATCATGCACGAATATGTTATCAAACGAACCAGTAAGAAACTAATAAGTTAGTTACCCATCAAACCTGTTAGTTAAACAGCTAATTTGATAAATAAACAACGAACTTGTTAGTTAATCAACAAAACTAATACTTATTAACGCATATTAAAAGTTAACTTCAGGAACTGGGTAATTAAGGAAAGAAAAAAATAACTACCGAACCCGGAAGTTAACCATCGAATCCGGAAGTTAACCAAAGATCCCAGAGGTTAACCAACTATCTCGGAAGTTAATAAGTGATGTCAAAAGTTAACCTTTGGTCCCGGAAGCTAGCCAACGATCCCGGAAGTTAACCACAGAACTTATTAAACAATGAACATCAATCCACATCACCAGCACATCACAAATCATATCACTTCGCATCACCAACACTCCATCAACACATCACAATAAATCATATCAGCACATCAACATTACATTAACATATGTATAAATGCATCACAGCACATCACACGCATAAACATATTACAGCACATCAACACACCACCAACACATCACGAACACATCAACACATCAATGCATAAGCACATAACCAAAACCTTAACACATAACACATCAATATGCCATCAAGAAATCAATAACACATCAACATATCACCAGCAATGTACCAGTACATCAACACATCACAAACAGTAAGCAAACACATCACCACACCATGATAAGCATATCAAAAATACACCAGCACACCAACACATCAACACATCCCCAACATCACAAACAGACCAGCACATCAACACAACCGACACATCACAACACATCAGCACATTGCCACACAACCAGTCGCCAACACATGAATAACACAGTTCTAACACATCACAAAGAACATAAACACATCACTAAGGTATCACAAAAACAACGTTAACAACATTTCCAAGACAACAGAAAATCACTAACACATCATCAGCAGCACATCACTAATGCATTAACACATCACCAACGCATCACTAAATCTTCAACACATCAATATCACATCAACACATCACAAACACACGACAAAAAAAACACATTAACCTGTCACCAAAACATTAGCAGCACATCATTAACACATCACCAACACAGAACGTCATCACATCACTAACAGATCATTAACACATCACCAAAACCTCTCCATCAACCTATTTCCAACATCACCACTAATATATTACCAACACATCACGAACACAGCTACACCAATACATCCCTAACACATCAAAATATCACCATCAACACATCATTAAGGCATTAACAGATCATAAAGACATCACGAACTCACCAACACGCCACCACTAATACATCACATCACTGTCACCATCTACACATCATTTTCACCAACCCATCATTAACTCATTAACACATCACCTACACATCATAAACAAACATCAGCACATTACCAACAAATCAACTCATCAAAATACCGGCAAAAATATAACACATGAAAAAGACCACACTGACGCATCCCAGCACATCAACAGCACATCAACACAAAAATACATCACTAGCATATTACAAATAGCGCAAACACATCACCAACTCACAACCAAAACATCACTAATACATTACCAACACATCCCCAACAACACACCACCATCCCACTTACACATCAACAACACATCACCAACACAGCAGCAAGATATCACTAATACATCGCAGTCACATCACTAACACATCGCAGTCACATCACTAAAATATCAACACGTTACCAACACAACAACATCCCATTAACAATACATCAACACATCACCAACGCATCACTAACACATCACATCACCATCACATCACCAACACACCTCCATCAACAAGGAGTTTATCAAAGGGACTGAAGGACTCTTCAGCTAAGAAAGATGAGAGGGAGTAGAATTCTACAGGAGAGGCAGGAAGGTGGAGGAGAGGCAGGAGTAAGGAGGAGAGGCGAGAGGGAGGAGGAGAGGCAAGAGGAAAGAGAGGAAAGAGGAAGAGAGGCAGGGAGGAGGAGGTGGGGCAGGAGGGAGGTAGAGAGGCAGGAAGGAGGATGAGAGGCAGGAAGGAGGATGAGAGGCAGGAAGGAGGAGAGGCAGGAGTAAGAGAGGCAGGAAAGGGGAGGAGAGGCAGGAGTAAGGAGGAAAGACACGAGGAAGGAGGAGAGGCAGGAGTAAGGAAGAGAGGGAGGAGAGAGGAGAAGAAGCAGGAGGGAAGAAGAGAAGTAGAAGTAAGGAGGAGAGGCAGAAGGAGGAGGAGAGACAGGAGTAGAGTGAGGGAGAGGAAGAAGCAGGGAGGAGAAGGGAAGAGAGTAGAGGGTAAAGGCGGAACAAGAAGAGGTGAAGGAGGGAAGAAGAGAGGGTGAAGGAGTGGTGAAGGAGGGAGAGAAGACGAAGGGGTCATGAAGAAGTAGCGTGAAGGAGTTTGGAGGACGTAAATAGACGGAGTGACAGAGGATACGTCTGTACTAGAGCGCGCGCGTGCGCCCATTGACACGTTAAAATATGCCTGCGCCACGTCCTAACACAGGACAGTGTCAGTTTCAGCAGCGTTGACTGGGATGAGCAATTAAGTTTGTGAACGATGCTGCTGCTGTTATCATAGCTGACAGCCTTAGCACACTACGACAGCAAAAAAAACTCGTTTTAAACAAGCTGAAATATATTAAAAGAGATAAAAATTTATGTGCGCCTATGGAATACATCGTCGATTCTCATATTTACATGCAGATTGCTCTTAGACTATGAAAGATGAAAAAATAATGCCGAAAACTTCGCTGAAACGTTTGGTTTTGTTCCCGACAATGCATTAAAGACGAAGATAAATTGTAAAGGTTGCGGAGAAGGGTAGGGCAACTATTTTTTGGCTTATTTCGTGCATTTCTGAACCAGCTTGGGTCATTCCACGGAAGGAGTGGTGGAGGCACGATACTCCGATCTATACCAGTGGTCCCCAAACTATCTCCGAGAGGTTAAAAAAGCTTGTATCATAATTAAAGAGCAGACCTTGTGAAGAAACATATAAGAACATTAGAAAGAACGATGCAGCAGGTCTACTGGCCCATTCTAGGCAGGTCCAAGTCACACCCGCTTAAGAAGGAAGGAGCACTGCTACAGACTTACTGGCTCAAGCTAGGCAGACCCACCCAAACCTTGACATACTGAACAGGTTTGGTAGCCTTATACAAAAAAAACTATTTAAGTGGCAGCCTGATTCCGTACAAAATTAGGCATGAGGTGCAACGCTAATTATTTTCTTTACGTGGTTATATATTATTGAAAGAGACTAATCACTGTAGCAGTAAATGCAAAAAATAATAAATCACTTGAAGAACTCGTTGTACTAGCTTACCATGGATCTCCCAAACAGTTATGTTGGTGGAAACATTACTAGTAGTAGCGGTAGTATTAATTGAAGTATTAATAATAATAGTACTAATACTTGTGGCAGTTGTAGTAATTTATGTACCATCACTGCCTTTACCTTGAATATATTCACGATAGTTTACCACTTGTACCAGCTGGGCGTTTGACTGGCGTGAGTGAAGAGTGGAGACAGAGCCTATTTTGAACAGAGCTTCGGGTAACTAAACAAGTACTAGGTTTTTCTCAGCAAATAGCTTTGATATTGGCCTTTATATATATATATATATATATATATATATATATATATATATATATATATATGTATATTTATTTATATATATGCAAAACAACCACTGTGAAAGAATAGAGAAATTCCAAGCGCTTTCGTGACTACTCACATTATCAAGGAACAATGAAAGTAGAGCATCAAAGGAAGGTATATAAAGGGTCTAGCCCACACCTCACTATCAGATCCCACAACAAAGGAACACCTGACACGCGACTCATAAGAAAGGGAACACTGCAGCAGGCCCGCCGGCCCAACTAGACAGGTCCTTCACACAACCCACCAACAAACTATTCTACCCAAGAAATAAGAATTTTAAAAATTATTATTTGTCCAATGTATTATTAAATTATTCCCAAATTCTATTAATTATAAATGGATCTAATTTGGAACAAGGCTGTTTGACACAATCCTCCCTAATAGAGCTAAATGGTTCAGATATGTTGATATTTTGTGTCTTATGCCCAAAAATGTAGATATACACCATTTCCTTGGCAAATTAAATAGCTTAGCCAATTCTACAAACTTTACTGTTGAGTGTGAAGAAAATAACTCATTGCCTTTTCTAGATGTTTTAATTATTAAGGGTAATAATGAATTCAAATTTAAAATTTACAGAAAACCTACAAATAACTGTTCCTATGTCCACTATTATTCTTTGCATCAAGATAGAATTAAACTGTCTGTTTTCTCATCAATGTTTTTGAGAGCTTTACGAATTTGTAGTCCAGAGTTCATAGATGAGGAAATATCCAAAATTTATGAAATAGGTAATGATTTGAAATACCCAAGAAACGTAATTGATAAATCTTTTAAAGTTGCTAGAAATACTTTTTACAATCCAAAAAGGGACAACCAGCCTTATTCAACTAAAAATATGTTGGTTCTCCCTTACCATGAAAACTTGGTTGATATGCCTTCTCTTCTTAAGACTTTTAATATTAAAGTTGTATTCAAAAATCTTGATACAGTAAAAAAACTTTTGATAAAGAATTCCCCCCAAAATGCTGATGGATGTGTCTATAAGATTCCTTGTAAAATTTGCGATAAAGTTTATTACGGTCAAACTGGTAAAAATCTCGAACTAAGATTAAAACAACATAAATATAGCATTAGAACTGGACAAGATTCCAATGCTCTATTTATTCATGTGAGAGATTTTAACCATCCAATTGATTTTCAAAAAGTTGAGAAAGTTGTATCAAGCAAGTCCATGGTCGACAGGAATATAATTGAATCTTGTTTCATAAAAAGCAGTTTTGACAATAATATGAATATTTCCTTTGGTTTATATAAATTAGATCCATTTATAATTAATAGAATTTGGGAAGAATTTAATAATACATTGGACAAATAATAATTTTTAAAATTCTTATTTCTTGGGTAGAATAGTTTGTTGGTGGGTTGTGTGAAGGACCTGTCTATTTGGGCCCTTGGTCTGCTGCAGTGTTCCCTTTCTTATGAGTCGCGTGTGAGATGTTCCATTGTTGTGGGATCTGATAGTGAGGTGTTGACTAGACCCCTTATATACCTTCCTTTGATGCATTACTTTCACCTGTTTACTGTTCCTTGATAATGTGAGTAGTGGCAGACAGAACACAAAGCGCTTGGAATCCCTCCAAACTGTCAATATTCCGAACCAACCCTTTAGAGTGCAGGCATTGTATTTCCCACTTCCAGGACTCAAGTCCGGTTATATAAAAATAACCGGTTTCCCTGAATCCCTTCACTAAATATTACCCTGCTCACACTCCAACAGATCGTCAGGTCCCAAATACCATTCGTCTGACTAATACTTTTATTAACTCCACACCTTCTCCTAATTTCCACACTCCGAATTTTCTGCATAATATTTACACCACACATTGCCCTTAGACAGGACATCTCCACTGCCTCCAACCGCCTCCTCGCTGCAGCATTTACAACCCAAGCTTCATACCAATATAAGAGTGTTGGTACCACTATACTTTCATACATTCCCTTCTTTGCTTCCATAGATAACGTTTTTTGTCTCCACATATACCTCAACGCACCACTCACCTTTTTTCTCTATATATATATATATATATATATATATATATATATATATATATATATATATATATATATATATATATATATATATATTAGCTCCGAGGCAACCACACTATCGTATGTCCTCGCAACATGAAGCAAGCCTAGTTCGCTAGGCGTATGTTGTTTGAAGGAGTATATGGTCCAGTGGTTTAGAGCCTCGTGAATTTTCGCTCTCTTCCCACGAGGCGGGCTAAAACAACACGGGTTTGATCCTCCGGCTAGCTGCAGTTTGTTATTAAGTACCACTTGTTCGCAGTTACAATAATATATAATATATATATATATATATATATATATATATATATATATATATATATATATATATATATATATTTATATATATATATATATATATATATATATATATATATATATATATATATATATATATATATATATATATATATATATGTATACGAATCGGTGAGTTTTGGCCTAAAAACACAAGGGTTATTTCTGCAGATTAAGCAGAGAAAATCATGCAATAAATCTGCGAAAATTAGCCTGAACATAAAGAAAAAAATACCATTGATTTTAATTAATATTAAATACATTTAAACTGAACTCTGACATATTTAGCAGAATTAAAGTGAACTACTTTTGGTTAGGTTAGGTGAGATTTCTAAGATAGGTTTGATTTGCAAAACTATATTTTTTATGCCATTTTGATTGAAAAAATATCTATTAATCCATAAAAGAAATATTTTATATATATATATATATATATATATATATATATATATATATATATATATATATATATATATATATATATAATGTCGTGCCGAATAGGCAGTCAATATATATATATATATATATATATATATATATATATATATATATATATATTATATATATATATTATATATATATATATATATATATATATATATATATATATATATATATATATATATATATATATATATAACTTGCGATCTTGGCTTAAATAGCAATGCTCATCTTGCCATATAGGTCAAGTGAAAATTTGTGTATGCAATAATTTCGCCAAAATCATTCTGAACCTAACGAAAAAAATATATTTCACTGTGTTTGTTTAGTATTAAATTATTGTAAACAAATCTAAAATATATTTAGTTGGGTCAGGCTAAAATAAATTGTTCTTGTTATAATAAGGTTAGGTAAGTTTTCTAAGTTCCTTTTGGTGCAAAATTAAAATTTTTTACATTAACATGAATCAAAAAAAATATATCTTTAAACTTATAAGAGAAAATTTTAGTAAAGACTTAATTTTAAATGAGTTCTTGCTAATTGACCAGTTTTACATATTCGGCACGACATATATATATATATATATATACATATATATACATATATATACATATATATACATATATATATATATATATATATATATATATATATATATGCAAAACAACCACGGGAGGAGTAGAATGATAGCTCTAGGTCTTTCTTGTTGTTGCAATCAACACATCATCAAGGGCTTACAAAATTGCAGAAGAGAGGAGGATATCCAAGCAAGTACGTTCCCACTAGACTGAGGTTACGTGTGAGAGAGAGAGAGAGAGGGAGAGAGATAGAGAGAGGGATAGGGATGATATGTATAAAGCAAGTTGAAATTAAAGGAAATATGTATATGCACAAATCCTAGCACGCACGCGCGCGCACACACACACACACACACACACACACACACACACACACACACACACACACACACACACACACACACACACACACACACACACGTCGGGGCCAGGAGCTAAGACTCGACCCCTGCAACCACAAATAGGTGAGTACACACACACACACGCACGCGCGCACACGCGCACACACACACACGCACGCACACGCACACACACACACACACGCGCGCGCACACACACTCACACACACACACACACACACACACACACACACACACACACACACACACACACACACACACACTAAAAATGCATCTAGATGAGCTGGTTGAAGTGACCAGCTCCCGAGTTACATCTTCTCAACTTTTCTTGCAAGTGATTTGCAACTCCTTCGCCCCTTCTTGAAGGAGAAGAACGTGGAGTTTGACACGGAAGTCCACAAGCCCTCATCCTTCAGAATAAAATAACCATTCTTAGAAATAAAATAATCTATCCTAACCTATCCTAAATGCTGCTGAAATAATATATAATCTCCGAATCGGCAATAAAGAAGCTTAAATAAATAATAATAACGATTTAATCAAGAATAAAGATAGGTAAATGAATAATAATGAGCACTTAGATACCTCAAATATAAAGAAGTGGGAATTACCGTTTATGCAAATGAGGGAAGCATTCTCAAAAAGCAATATTGGTAAGTTGAAGCCTCTCTCCAGGGTGCCTCCATGATCGTTGCTCTCCCTCCCACCCTCTCTCTCTCCTTCCCTCTCTCTCTCTCCTTCCCTCTCTCTCTCTCCTTCCCTCTCTCTCTCTCTCTCCTTCCCTCTCTCTCTCTCCTTCCCTCTCTCTCTCTCCTTCCCTCTCTCTCTCTCCTTCCCTCTCTCTCTCTCCTTCCCTCTCTCTCCATCTCGCTCTCTCTTTCATAAGGTATTTTACAGGGTTAGGTTAAGATTACCTACCTTTATTTATTAGCTTAGAGGTACAGAAGTGTGCATATTAACTGGAACAGTGGTGAAGCAAGACATTTATTTGGAAAATTAATGTTCATTTGAAAAATACACGGCAATGGTACCAGAGATAACTGATCTGATAATAGATTTGACTACCCTTTGCTTTTATTAGCAATGCTATCACATTGGCGTAAAATCGACCAATGTTGAACACATTTTGGCAAGTTTTTGTCGTGGTACCAGGTCCTAATAACAGCAGCAATTACCTTTTCTACAGTTGAACAGTTCTGTTTCGCGATCCTGCGTTTGGTTGTCTATAGATTCTCAACAGGGATGAGGTCTGGAGAGTTTCCAGGCCAATTTAGAACGCTTATACCACTCTCTTCGAAGAATCTCAGCACTTTTCTGGAAGAGTGGCATGAAGCAAGATCCTGCTGAAAATGTAACTTTTCTCCATCCCTTGTTATCAAATACCCACCGCAGCCGTTTCTTCTTCATAGCAGCAGTCAATAATTGTTTCCTTACCGGATTTCTGGCAGTTCTGCCAACTTCGAGGAGCTTTCGTTGAACAGTTGAAGAATCAACATTTACACGCCCCCTCAAAGGAGGCTCCTTGACGCTGGTGATCTAGGGAATTGGATCTGTGCTCCAGTTCCATGATTTAAGCCTGAATACCTTCCACCCACCCCCACAGCGCCTGTGGGGGTGCGTGGAACATTAATCCTACGGGTTTAGCGCTCTCCCATAATTATAATTATAATAATATTTACACCAGCTGAAGCCAAATCCCTCTGTAGATCTTTACTAGCTTTCTCGGGATCCTTCATTCTATTTCATATGATGACCTTGTCATCGTGAGGTGTTATCTTACATTTTCTTCCACATTTTTCTCGATGCAGCGCTCCATAATCACTAATATCGTCGTCTTTCTTCAGAATCTAACCAACAGTTGACTTTGCTAAGCTCCAATTTTTGGCTAACTTTCTGATACTCAAATCAACATGTTTTCTAAGAGCTACAGTACTAGTATGCTTTCTAGGTGTAACATCCATCATGAAGTTCAGCAGTAATCATGATTTGAAGGGAAGAACTAAGCGAAACCACATTCACTCACGGGGCACGCTTGCAGGAATAGCCTTACAGAACAACAGCTGTTGTATCATTGACGAGAATAGCAGATTAACACCACGGCTGATTGGCTACCAGAAGTCAGTAGCAATCTCCTCTAAAAAGAAAATAACCCAAACTACATTAATTAGACCGGAGATTATGACATATTATGAGATAATCACAAATTTACTCCTCCATAGTTAATTTGCACACTGTTGTATTATCTACTGGGTTTAGATGGGTCCAGCAGCTACGGTCCGAAGGAAGGAAAGAAGAGAGGTGAGTAGGTAGAAAGCAATGAGGGAAAGGAAGAAAGGAACTAAGGTGATATATGTAGAGGCTTGTGACTACATGTTCAAGGGTGAGGTCACATG